>NW_013952443.1:2511279-2520387 GCF_001266775.1 Austrofundulus limnaeus | reverse complement strand
CACACACACACACACACACACACACACACACACACACACACACACACACACATCCACAGCCATCCCAAGTTGATTTCATGGGACATAGTTGCTGTCAGAAACAATTAGGGCCGTTTGGACAGGTCTGTGTGCCTTATGACTATTAAACGGTGGTCAAAGTGGGGTTTTGTGGGGTCTCAGAGTGTGTCAGTCTGTGGCAAAACAGCTGCACGTGTTAAAAAATGTCTGAGAGAAAAAGTAAATGGAGTATTGGCAGAGGGTGACTAAAAAAATGACAAGCACGAGGGAGCAAAGAGACAGAAAAGATCAAGAAATATGGAAATAAATATTGGTTTAGAAAAGGGAGTTGACTAGAAATTATGGACTTGTGAATTAGAAGAGGACACAATAAATTCTAGTTTTTGACATGGCTGACATTTAATCTTGAGGTTTATTTAACACTGGAGGCCAACATTAACAAGTGTAATTGCATCTGTAGTGGAATAATATCCTAAAATGATTGCTCAAACCTCATATGAGGACTTCCAACAGTGTTTTGAGCAGCTTTCATGCACCAATAAAATCATAAGACATGAGAATTTTAGCTAAAGACAAACACTTGCAACACACTTTCATTAAGGTTGGGTTTTATAGTACAAGCAGAGTCTTAAAGTTCTTTTTTTTTTGGTCTGAG
This sequence comes from Austrofundulus limnaeus, assembly GCF_001266775.1. NCBI lineage: Eukaryota > Metazoa > Chordata > Actinopteri > Cyprinodontiformes > Rivulidae > Austrofundulus > Austrofundulus limnaeus. The sequence continues at coordinate 2,519,714 of NW_013952443.1, read as the reverse complement.
ATCTGCAGGAGAACTCTGTCACGAGAGAGCCATCAGAACCAGAGCTGACCGACTTGCACTAAAGGACTTCCACATGGCTCTGATGGCTGCCGAGTCGACAGCAATCATTCTTGAAGAAAAACAACCTGATATTAGCTGACGCCATAAACGCACACACACGGAGAAATGTGCACGCGCACAGCTGCACTGACCTCGGTTTCTGAAAAAGACTCCGATATAAATCACTCTTCTTTCAGGTGCAACAATCAAAACGTGTGTGGGTTGTGGTCAGTGTTTGTAGTGAGGTGCGGTAGAAAGTCTATTTAACACAACACATTAACTCTGCTAATCATACCCAGATGACCAGAAGCACACAGATATGGTGTGTGTTGTGTGTGTGACGGATCGTGACTAACTTCCACTTAACAGAATACACCATGTTTTTTCCCAAAAAGACCACATTTGGACTCAGTATTCCAGTTAGAAGCCCACTAATTAGTCCATGTGAGTGTTTCCATACTATGTTAGTGCCTTGATAGTGTTGTGGTGCTCCACATCCTCTGAATCACAAATGTCACAGTAAAGTGGTGGGTAAAAAGTTTTGAAATATCAAGCCTTCTCACACCATCACATCTGCATCTGTCTTATCGCTGGATAACAAGCGATGGAATGAGATGTTTTAGAATATTGTGGAAACTTTTTTGTTTGGGAAAGAATAACACTAAAACGCACCACTTTTTCTTTTTAATTTACCTAATTTTATTTATTTTTACGCAGGGAAAAAAATTAAAAACAATGTAGCAGCATTTACATCGAGAACTTTGTCATATCACTATATCCTTATAACAATCAAAGGCAACCTTTCTTAGTTAACTTTAGGATAATTTGCAGTCTTTGTCCTGGGTTAGGCGTTTGAATTAGGATAAACCTTACAGTGGACATAACGTGCTTTTAAATCCTTCTTTTTCACATTTAAGTTAGGGTCTATATAAAGTTAGCCTGGTAAAAACCAAACCCTTGTCCTTYCCTTTGCTTCGTACGAGGGTCTGGACTCACTGCTATAGAGAAACGATTCTTGCTGGAGGCGTGGCCTCTGCTGAAAGCGTGTGTGTTGACGCTGTGAAGGAGGCTAAGCCAAGAAGCTAACCGGAAATTGCGTGTGCTGTAAACAACCCTACTGAGAGGAGAAATGTACCGAGCCGAACGAGACGGCTGTAAATGAGARCTGCAGCTTTGTCAGACAAATTTTATTTAATTTGGAAGCCTTATCAACACGGACTGGCTTCATTTAAATCTACATGTAAAAGTTAAATCTTAATAAAAATCTTGTTTGGTATTTCAGAATAGAACATTTGTTGTTGGTGTTCAGCTCCCGTGGGCGCTTTTGTCACAGGATGATGTCTAGCGTTAGCAGCGTTAGCAGCGCTGGACATCATCCTCTGACAAAAGCGCCCACAGGAGCTGAACACCAACAACTAATGTTCTATTCTGAAATACCAAACAAGATTTTTATTAAGATTTAACTTTTACATGTAGATTTAAATGAAACCAATCCATGTTGATAAGGCTTCCAAATTTTATTTAATTTGGAAGCCTTATCAACACGGACTGGCTTCATTCACTTCCTCCACCACCGTATGCTAAACTAACTAGCAGACACCGTGCAGAAAATCAACGTTGCTCAAAACTCCACCTTCTGTTTGCTGATTGGCYCWGGTAAAATAATCTACAAGCAGACACTGCCAAGTAGGGGTCTCTGCAGACGAGAGCAAACAAGWGGGCGTGTCACAAGGAAAGGCKATTCTAAAGCGACACACCTGATTTGACGGACTTTGTTAAAGGGACACACCTGACTGGACAAGCAAAACAGGGGCGGTACCGTAGGGCACCACCTGATTGGACAAGAACAAAAGGGGTGCTACTGTACGGCACCACTTTTTCTGGAGAACCCTACTTCGGTCACATTTCTCCTGGTTAACCTTAGTGTTGGGGTCAGGGTCAGGCTGTAAACAGATCAAGCAGGGTCTAAGGATRGCGTCATGTAGGCCTCGTAGCCCACAGTGTTTATGCTTTTGACACTCCCATTCTTGTGACACRCCCACTTTGAYTCYGCAGTTAACCCCTTCTCGATACTGCGYGGAAAATCGACATTCTGTTCTSTGATTGGCCCGAATGAAATGCTCCCGATGAAATCCTTGTCTGTGGGAGAAATCCCAGACAGAGCAGTGAAGTGAAACTAGAATTGAGCRGAACTGCGTAGGAAGGCAAGGGTCAGGCTAGGTTTTATCTACAAGCGCAATGATTATTATACAAAAAGAACCAACTGAATCAGTGCAAAAAAGATGTGACTGTTTTGATTTGATAAAGAAACTCCATCTTAGATTCTTCATAAAAATGAATAAAGCCRTGTTGCTCTACGGTTTCTTATTGCAGCTGGGATTTATTGTCGGAATGATTTACCCTGGTTTCAGGTTAGAGTCATTTCACCACTGTCATTTTATTGCTGTCTGTCCCTTTTCGTACCGATCAAATATCAGGGCAGTCACAAAGCTGCGGGGATGTGAATCACACAAACTTTTGTCTCCTGCCATCACTCACCCCCATGCCTGTTTCTCTGCTTGCCTCGGTGGATCAGTTTGCCAGCTTGTCCTCAAGTATGTCTGTCACACCTGTGTGTGTATACCTGCCAAGTCTCTCATCTTTCATCCCCTTTGCCAGTCTTCTTGCTTGACTGAGTTTGTCAAACTGATTCTATCTTCTCGTCTGTCCCCCGTGCAACCTGACCTGGTCGTTGCTTCTGGTGTTTTTCGGAGCATAGCTGACCTCCTACCTACCGCAGAGCAGCTGGGACATACAAATACACTTATAAACACAGATACACACACACAGATCATACATTGGCCTTCTTCTCTGCCTTCAATCTTAACATCAGCTCATCAGCACCACAGATCTGTAACAGCCTAATCTGATCAACCGTCTGAAAACATCCAAATCTGCAGGCGAGGCTGCAGTTTTGTCCCTAATCTTAGCAGTTTACATCAAGGAAGAATTTGGAGCTGTGACAACATACACACATGTGCACTCTCTCATACACAAAAGAGCTATAATTACGCCATTCCATTATACAAGGGAAAGTAGTGGAAAACCCAGAGACGCAGCAGAAAGAGGTGCAAATAGAAAACTGATGATTCACATTCTGGTGGCTACACACTAGCCCCGCACACACTCACTGATGGAGAGAAGGAGCCAAAAACACACAGTTCACCCACATGAAGTCAGAGGAAGCAATGTGTGTGTGTTCGTATCTTAGTTTGTGGTGACAGGGGAGGATGAAGCTGTTTGCCCTTTTAGTCTTGCAGTCGTTGAACCTGCTATCCAATGGGACTTTTTTAAATTTTATTTTTAAATGCAAACCCTCGCACAACTGTGTGTTCTCTGAACTGTCCTGTAAAAGGGGATGATATTCTCCAAGCTGTGACTGAAAGGACTTATAATATATAGAGAGAGAATTTTCTGCCACACACGTTTCTTGTTTTTGATCATGAACTTAAAGCTATATTAGTAACATGAAATAAGTCACATTACATACGTAACAGGAAGACACATCTTTGCAGCACAGTGATATTAAATGTGAAACTAAGGCTGTGTCTCAACTGATGGGTTGCAACAAACGTAGACCGTGCCCACAATGGCCACAGTCTACGTGGACCATATGTCATGTCGGATGCATAAACAGCTGATACAAGTTACAAGTAAATAAATAAAAAGCGTTGATAATTTGGGTTTAGCTCCAGTATCGGTACTTGTAACTGCATTTTATTTAACATCTCATTGCAACAAAACTTTCTTCAGCTATGTTGCTTAACTTACATTCTTCGGTCCGTGATAAATTTCTAAACGCCGCCGTAAAAAAATAAATTAATTAAAACTCAGCCATAAAAAAAAAAACCTACGCCGTCTCTATTTTTCTGTTTAATTTGTTGATGGCGCAATGAATTTTTGGATACAGTCAGCCGCATTGGATACTCAGATGCATTCAATGTTTTCGGGGTTATGTCCGCGGCATGAAGTAGGCGCCTATTAATTGAGACAGCCTACGGTGCGGCGCAGTGACGTAAGCGGCCGACAAATGCGCCCCACCTCGTCTGCAACCCACAAATTGAGAYACAGCCTCAATCAAACAGATCTTCCTACGACACGTTACTGCACAACAACAAATCTCAAAGGAAATTGACTGGAATATTGCATTTTCTTTATCTCTCTAACTATCTTTTGAAGAAACTGTCAAATCTCTAGATAAAACCAATAAACTGCGTACAATTTTTGAACCCTACGCTTTTACAGCTATTAGCAAAGCTAAAAACTTTTGCCCAATTAACTTCAGCCACTTCTTGTTTTTTCTTCTTCAAAAACTAGTAGGACTAGATTTAAAATATCAATGAATAAAAAAATCGGTTATACTGATTTCTATAGATTAATATCAGTTGTTGAAAACCCATATTGGTGTAGGGATTCCAGTTCTTTCATCCTATGCAGTTCTCAGAATGGCAGAGCAGTGACAACAAGCAGCTGCTGTGGACCATCTCACTGACGAGCTCCTGGAGTACAAAGGCTTGAGGGAATAGGTACCAAATACGGGTGTAACAATAAATCGATTCACATCAATATATCAATTAAATGATTAAAAATTCAATTACAAAAAGGCAAAATGAAAACATTTATCTGAATSGTCATCATTTACCCAATGAGATATCGAAAAACATCCTATCGTCATCCAAACAAATTGACATAACGTATCGTGATAAAGAAGGTGGTTTACACCCCTAGTAAGAAGTGGTAATGTTGTGACAGCTTCTAAACAAATCTTGATCTAAAGTGTGTACTAATTACTTCTCTGTGCGCTCATAGGCCTGAGTCTTGAAAAGGTCCACCTGTGTTTTCCTCCTTGCCTGAGATTAAGCCTAACATTAACTCTTGTTACCGACTTGCCTCCAGCCTGTGTCCAACTKGCCACTCCATTTAGACCAGGCATGTCCAACTCTGGTCCTCAAGGGCCGGTCTCCTGCAAGTTTTAAATTTGTCCCTGCTTCAACACAGCTGATTCAAATAGATGATTTACCTTCTCAGTAGGGCTGCCACGATTAGTCGATTAGTTGACGACTAATCGATTATTAAAATAGTCGACRACTAATTTAATAGTCGATTAGTCTTTTTATTTTACTTTGTTTTTCTCTCCAAACTGCTTTGACACCTTCCACTGCCACATCTGCCTTTCTGTCCTTGACACACATGCACAGTAGTGGTAACTGGGGTAGGCTGTGGACGTCACAAGACATTATACAGACAGGCTCTGGTATCATGGCTACCTGACAACTGAGCTCAAAAGTGTGGGATCATTTTGAGAAACTGAAAGAGAAACCTGTGCAATGCAAGATCTGCAAGGCAGAACCTGCCTTCCACAGCAATTATTTTAGTTAGCATATAGCTAAAACCTAATGATGGTTATATAATAGCAGCTGCATTCTGGCGCGATAAGCTCTATGGTTTATATTCAATTAACGTATGATCTGATTAGTCRACTAATCGAAAAAATAATCGGTGATTAATCGGYTATAAAAATAATCGTTTGTGGCAGCCCTACTTCTCAGTTTGCCATCAAGGTCTGCAGAGGCCCACTAATTAAGCACTCCTTCAGTKCAGCTGTTTTGAACCAGGGCAGCACCTAAAGCATGCAGAACACCGGCCCTTGAGGACCGACTTTGGACACCACTGATCTAGATTGATTAATCTAGATTAGCTTTKTAGAGAGATATAGTAAAGTGCTTGGTGAATAAGTAAATTAGRGCACAGATCCTAGYGTAGTGTAAAGCRCTTTGAGTATCCTGGTTGGATAGAAATGCACTATATAGTAAGTACGGTCCATTTACCATTTACCACTCGTCACCTGYGTGCCACCACATTTACTTACCTGCTGATATGGCTGCACGGTATTAGAAAATCTTGCGATGGTGATAATATTTCAACAATATCAGGTGCAATATATGTTTTTTTTTTCTTTCCTCTCTTTCTAATTTGTACTTCCTACTCTATATGACCTTTAGCATTTTTGGCAATGTCATTTGTGTCTGGTGTGAGCTTTTGCTGTCGTGAGACTCTGTCCCACTGGCGAAACATTGTGCTAGCATGAAAAATACAACTTCAAAACTCCTCAAAAACATTTGTCAGCAATTAATGCACTCCAAGCAGTCCTTTGCGATATAAATATTGTGCACACTGATATTGCGATGATGATATAGTCACAATATACACATAAACTTTGCACTCTCACTAGTTGCTTGACCGAAGTGACAAAATGGCTCACTGAAAACAGCCTATTATTGAACTCCAGTAAGACCGAGACTTGTTATTGTTTTGTATGTTGCTTTTAATTTATTTATTTCTTTTACACTTGTGCAGCACTTTGTGACCCTGGTCTGTGAAAAGCGCTATAGAAATAAAGTTTACTTACTTACTTACTTACTTACTTACTTACTTTACTATATACCGTGCAGCCCTACCTGCTTTCACATCTACCTGGAAACCTCCATCCTCCTCTCTGTGCCGTCGGACCCTCAACAACCTGAAACAATTATCACCTGGACTCCAGGTTCACCATTCTCCGTTCTCCACAGATCCTCCCTGAGTTACCCGCCTGACCCAGCGCAGTAAATAAATATCACAAGTGTTAAGCCCTTTTGTTCCTCAGTTCCCCGGTTTTATTCTGATAACATGATATTTGATCTGGTAGATTAATATTAAAGAAACCTTTTTCTGAGAGTGCCACAAAATGAACACACTCGCATACACAAACAAAAACAATATTGCCTTTTCATCTTTGGTGGCAGGCAATAMTGAAACAGTAAAGTTTTGAAAATAAAATATATGATGATGCTTTATCTTTAGTTTGTTTGCCACCACCCAGTTGGCAGCTGTTTGAGGTTGCAAACTATCAATTTTAATCTAAACGTTAATTTTCGCACACCTCTGTCCTGGATACCCCACTCCACTTGTGTACACAAATCCACATATGAATCTCAGAGCTACAMTGGCATCCAGGGGCCACCCCCCATTAAACCAGTCCACAGGTGCTGCTGTCTACGCTGGATGGACAAGAACCAGAGCAGAATTGAGTTTTTACACATGAACATGTGCAACACATACACGCTTTCTTCTACACACCTCTGAGCCATTGGGGCCAAGCTCTGCGGTTAATGACTTTCCCACCCACTACACAGCRTGCACATGTTGAAGCCGTTAACGATAAGAGGCTTTTCAAACTTGGTAACGTCCTAATGTCCCTGTTAATCTAGCATTCCTCACTTCAAAGAAAGCACACGGGCTAACAATTTCTGTGAGATGAGCAATTTCGTCAACTATTTAAAGCCAACAAGCAAACATTTCTTGACTTACAAACAATCTGAGCGACAGTGAGACAATTTTTTCCCCCCAAAACATTCTGATGTCAACTAAAAACAGTRTGTGTGCGTGTGTGTACAGCTAATGTTCCTCTGATTAATAATTTACATAAGTGCTGTGTGGAGCTTGATCAGCATGCAGCAGCCCATCTTTGCTGATGTAACGGATATAAAACCCCGTAGTATGAYTGATGTAAGTGGACAATGTTAAAGCAAAGACTCTTGATTTACAGGCTAACACCATAAAACTACTTACTTACAATAACGGAAAACTTAAAAGGCATAATCTTTGTGAAAAGGTGTTTTTTATTTAATTTATCTATTTACTTATTTATTTTTGCTGAGTCATCAATCACACTATTGCTTTCCTGTTAATAGTTTCTTCTGTTTTTTTCACTTTTGTTTTTTTTCACTGTAACTACTTCAGCATACTTTCAGCCTGGTGTCAGAAGCACTACGCTTGCTCAAGACATAACAGTTTTTGGAACTTGCATACTTACTTGCATTCTTTATTTATTTTTAATACCTCATTTAAATACAATTAAATCTTTTTACACGTTTCAAAAATATTATCTAAAATCAACTTCGATATGCTTGCTCTGTTTATGTCTCTTAATGCCTCTTGTCTACTTGTGACTCCTTTTGTTGTCATGACTTCTTTTTAGGTGTGACGTTTTGGTCTTTTAATGTGTTCTTATGTGTCTTTTGGGTCTTTTTTATCACTAATTTAACTTTTTTCATCTTTCTAGTTTTTCTGTCTGTCTTTCTGCTCTTTGCGTCTACGAAAGTATAGATATTATTTTACTTATCTTTAAGGTTTTCAGAGARGTAAGCTTCAGGATTCAGTTTGTATATTTACAGGGGTTCTAGTTAATAAATTAGYTGACTCCAATGGTTATATTTATGAAATTACACCCGACTGACACTAGATTAGGGCTGCCACAAAACGATTATTTTTATAATAGATTAATCCCGATTATTTTTTCGATTAGTCGACTAATC
>NW_013952443.1:2501080-2510920 GCF_001266775.1 Austrofundulus limnaeus | reverse complement strand
GTTTGGTCCTCCATACTGGAGTGCCTGAAATTTGAATTTAGTTTCTCCCGGTGCTGTGTAGATACTGCATCTTTATATTCTGCTTGTGTCATATTTCTCAACCTGTTCAGTCTTATCTATTTTCTATAAGGTTTTCTGAACATCACAGTATTTGCGACGGAACTGCCACATAAGGTCTGGACTGACCAACTACAGTTTGGTCTTCGTCAATCTCCTCTTTGGGTCAGACTCCGGCTCCAACATGTAAGGCTGGATGGACAAGTCGTCCCTTGTTGTCAACRTTTCATTAATTTGTAAATAAAAAGTTTCTGCGCCATTATACATTCATAAACCCCTCTATCAAACTAGATTGGACCTGTGTAGAAGCTGGATGGGGCGGAATGTGAAGCACCGCATTTGGATTTAAAGAGACAGCCTCAAAACAAGTTGATCTGAGACACACCTCAGGAAAGGGGTRRAAGAGGGGCTTGTGGAGTTACAATAAGGAGAAATTTAGACCAAAACATTGCTGTTCCTTTTTATATAGACCAAACTGAATKATTTAAATRTGAAAAAGAAGGGTTTAATAGCATCATGCATCTACTTTAAATAAACAGTTCCTCAGCTGGTTAGTCATTAACCCAAATGGGAGAAAGACTTTTCCCCTTTTCTTTATACTCCTTGTTCTGTGACTGATTTCCCTMTCKATAAGGTAATGAAAACTCTTTGATAAAACACAACTCCAAAGTGACCAAACTATCCATTGAACATCAACCTTACATGGTCAGAACTTGGGCAGTTCTCTTCAAACTCAGCGTAAGGAGTAGATCGGGTAAAACAGATCGATCTGGTTCCTKTGAACAGAAAGCTGGCTTAAAGGCAGCTCTGCGTCAACTGTTTACAGATTTTATACTAAAACCCGGGCCAGCAGTGTGATATCAAGTGAAGACACTGATGATGAATGAAGAGCACAGCAAGTCAGCTAAACTGCTGAAGGTAACTGGCTGCATGAGAGTGATGTGAGTAATGGGTGGTCCTGCCAGACCACACCTATGGGGAGAGACACAGACAGACAAAGAGGAAGCAACAGAAAGCACAGGGAAAATGGGGAATAAGAAACAATAGAAAGGAGAATACTGCCAGAACCAAACAACCAGATGTTCGGGTCTTGACAGTGTTCTCATGCAGACTTAAATATACAAGACAGTAAACAATAGGATTATAACAAATTATTATTCTCTTGAGAAAAATTTACAAACCACCTTTTAGTTGGATTTCATTAATGGTGTAGCACAAGAATGCTACCAAAAAATAATAGTGACAAATAATTTTGAAATAATATCACTAATATAAAAATGTCTTGTCCTGATGCATCTCAGTAATCCAGGTAAAAAATCAAAAAGAAAAAATTGTATAGGTCTTCTGGACGGGTTCTTCTCTACTGAAACGTTTCGTCTCTCCTCCAAGAGACTTCTTCAGTCTGAGAGTTTCAGGCAAAATTCAGGCTTTTAAGCACTGCCTCCATGTGACTGATACTCACATCACATGGCTATCGTTGACACCTAATTAACACCTATTGTTAACAGGGGTGGAGTGATACTGGCAATAGCAGCACTTTAGGAGGGGGACAACTGAAAACGGAGGCCYYCACCTCTGTTTAATGATGGACGGTCTTTCTTCACAAAAATGACTTCTTTTACTCCTCTCTCAAACCAACGTTCCTCTCTATCAAGAATGAGAACATCCTCATCTCTGAAAGAGTGACCGCTGGCCTGTAAATGAGTGAAAACTGCAGAGTTCTGGCCATTAGATGTAGCTCGTCTGTGTTGGGACATTCTTTTGAACAGTGGCTGCTTTGTTTCCCCGATGTATAACTGGTCGCAGTCCTCCTGGCACTTAACAGCATATACAACATTGCTCTGTTTGTGCCGGGGCACCGGATCTTTGGGGTGAACCAGCCTTTGCCGTAATGTGTTTTGGGGTTTGAAAGCCACTGGGACATCATGTTTAGAAAATAAAAACATCTTCAGACTCCATCTGTGGCTGCAGGTTTATCCACACCCACATCTCCGCTCCACACACCTCACCACAGTACTATCTGAGGAATCAAACAGATACTTCACCCACACAAAGCTCTGGCAACCCATTTTACCTCTCTCTCTCTCATCTATCTTCACTGACTCCCTGTCAAGTCACATACTGGATAAATCTCCTCCACCCTATCCACGAATCCCTTCCTGCCACCTTGTACTTGTCAGAGCTCMTTCACTCGTCATCTGTGGTTTTCAGACATGCGTCTGCTCATCATCCCCCCACACCAGCCTTCAGAGAAGCACTTCTCAGTGTGGGAGTTGCCCACAGTCTGTGCCTGACTCCTGTAATGCCACTATACTTTAGAGATTTCTGAGGGTAAAACTCAGAAAACATRGCGCAAATCTGCATTAGTKWKTKWTTYMTKYMWKYWWWKTYASTYTATTTATTTTTGAATAAAACATAAAAGTTCAGGTTTCAGATCTGTGGTGGAGGTCCAGACCTACAGTTTGTTGAAGTGTCCTTGAGCATGACACTGTTCCCTTCCAGTGCCCTGAAAACACAGATTGGTGGGAGTGGTTAGTAAGAAACTAAAGTGAAACTGGATTCATGATTGTGCATGGAAATGAAACATTGTTCAGCACTTTATGTTCAACCAGAAAGTAGCAAATGGAGCCCATTTTGAAGTTCAAGCCATTTAATGAAAGCGCTTATTGTTTGTTTTAGTTAAACGTTGGTGTGGACAAACTTTAAAGCAATTAAATTTTGTTACCACTGAAAAGTGGTGCAGCAAATAATAATAANATCCTCATCTGTGCAGCTCCCACCTTCAGGTGTTACAAACACTAAGCCATGTTGCGATCAGGTAATAACTTCAATACATATTTACCACACTATTCCTTTCACATTTCACTTCTTGGTCCTTTTTCACTTTCCATTACAACTAAATATAGCATTTTACCACTATAATAAAATCTTGGTATTGTGATTAAAGTGTATTTTAAAGTATGTTGTTGTTTTAGGGGCAGGTGGTTGAAGAGCTTCATCTTGCTCGCTCTGAGAAGAGACTGGAGGTAAATGTTCTGCAGAGCTATGGTGCCCTCACATGTGTGGACATAGATTCTCCAGAAGAAGGACCAGCAGACACGCTATGTGAGTTTCATGTAATTAAAAAAAGTACTAAACCTGAAATCAGGTGTGAAATAACAACAAGATGCATTTTAAGTTCACAATTTAAAGTGTTGTGTAGATCTGTTTCAGTTGTTTTTGTAAAAAATAACCAAAAAATAATAATAATAATGAAGATGAATCTGTACAGCTGTTGAATTTGTACTTTTGGTGCTATAGTAAAGTGTTTGGCAGATTAATGTACTTTTTACTATAAAATGTACAAACTACATTTTGTAGGTACYGCACTTTTGCTGAAATTGCAATGTTTTTGTGTTATTGTATTGTTTTACACATTCCTAGTAATAAACCATTATATTTTTGCAGGCAAACAGCCCTGTCAGCAAGACCTGATCCTTGTTCTTGACACAAATATTCTCCTCAGKCACTTGGAGTATGTGAAAAAGATCAAATCTTGTGGCCTTGGAGGTACTGAAAACTTAATATTATAACTAAAACTATTTATTTTTCTTAATTTAATTGTATTTTTTTTCTCGTTTACTTGGTTTCTTCTTTGTGTTCTGCTAGCACTGGGCTTTCCTGTCGTCCTGATCCCCTGGGTGGTGCTTCAAGAATTGGATTCCTTAAAAAGGGGAAGAGGCCRGATAGATTCTGTGTCCCACCTCGCAACGCCTGCCATCTCCTACATCTACAGCACTTTAAAGAGCCGAGACCCTCACCTGTGGGGGCAGTCCATGCAGCAGGCCGCTGTGAGCAGTAGTGAGTGTTGATTCATGGAAAGGAACGATTATTTGTCTAATCAACTTCTTTTTATTTATTTATTTATTTATTTATTTGAGCTATAAAGGATCTCATAAGATTATGGCGCTCACGAATACAGGCAAAGCACGTAGCAACTTAACATCTTTCATTCTGCTCGTTATCTGGGTAAAATCATTTGAGCAGAACAGTTAATTGCTTATATTTTATACTTTGGGAGCTAAGTGTTTTGTTGGAATTCTGTTTTGTGACGCTATAWTATATTATCTTAAAGAAATATATTAAAACACTGATGCAATTTCTTTTTTTTCTAATTAAAGTTGTAGTTCACTGAAAGGCCTCTAAGTGGCAGTGACACTTCAGTGTTTTATTTTTAGGACTCTTGTGGGATGTGTGCAGCTCAAGGRCAGGTTGCATCCATGTCTTGTCAGTTTTATGACCGCGTGATGTTTAATTCATGTATTTATCTCTAATTTTAATAAATTATTTGACAGTGAGACAGTTGTGTTTTAAGGACCTAAGCATTTAGTGTGTTTGTTTTTAAAAAAGAAACATCTCCATCTTGTTACATCTTTTTATATTATATTCACCTTTCTCTCCTCTTTTGGAAAAAAAAATGAGACATATGCTTTTTCAATAAGAGCACTGTGTACTTTCTGTCATCTGTTTTTAAAAAGCTTTGGTTTTTCTGAGTCACTCTTGTCATCTTGTCTGTTCCTCTTTTTTCCCCCGCTCAGAAGATCTAAAAGCTGAGAATAATGATGACAGAGTGCTGCAGTGCTGYCTGCAGTACCAGAAAATGTACCCAGGGTGTGCTCTCATCTTATGCACGTGAGTTTCCCCTCCCCCCCAGACTTTCAGTGTATTGCTGCTGCTGCAAAGTATGTGTTCTCTGCTAATGATGCACACGCATGTGACTGAGCCAGATAGTTCCAGTTGGGATGAGAGAAAAAGCCAAACRGACTTTTGCAATGAATAGATGTGCTGAGCGAGGAATTCTGTGTTTAGTTCAAGACTTGCTTGTTGATTTTTTTGGCTAGAATTTGGTGTGAAGAATATTTAACTTATTTTAAATATCTTTTGGCTTATTACTTTGAATGGTTTTGTTTCCACATAATTCTTTTSACATTCCACACTGGATAACATGGTATGATTTTGCCCTAACTTTATGTAGCTGATGAGGGGAATCAAATTAAATAACCCTTTCTTCTTATTATTATTATTTTTCTTTTCTAGTAATGATAAAAACCTGTGCTGTAAAGCTCACCTGAGCGGGGTGAGGGCTCTCTGCAAGAGTGACTTGGAGGCAGAGGTCAGACATGGCTGTACTATCCAGCAGACCATTCAATCTCCGGTCCTGCCTCAGATCAGCCCCGAGGTCTCGTCACCGGCGTCGGGCACGAGTTGTGCAACGGTCCAGCCACGTGGTCAGGAGAAAGATGGTCTCTTTGTAGTCGTTCCAGACAAAGGTGATTCAAGGATAAATTGTTYTTCGTGCAAAACAGGAAGGAACTTGAAATGTTCCATCACGATGGTGTTGTAATATCACTCACTCAGCATGTCCACACACATTTCTTTCTTATTTCCTGTTTTTTTTACTTCCATTTAAATCAGTCAGAACTGGATTGAGTAACAGTTTGAGTAAAGGAGTGAAAATATAAAAATAAAGCTAAAGCTAGAAACTTGCATATTTTGAAAGGTGCAACTTCACACTTAGTAGCATAGATACTGAACTCTAATGAAAAGCCCTATAATTTCTATTGCCTAATTAATGCGTATACACAGTGAATTTGTGCATTTTTGTAATGATTCTTCACACGTGTCTGCAGATGAGCGACTCGGTGAAGGAGAGCRCAAAGAGACAAAACGGGACCTTAGCAGAAGTCTTTCTGAGCTAGAAGAATGTCTGCGGGAGGTGCTGTCTGATGTCTTAGAGGTGGAGATGAAGGCTGCCTATGGAGACCTCTGGCTCGAGGTAGAATATTTTACATCATTAAGACTTTATATGAAGGAATTTCCCTAAATCTAATTTAGCTTTAGTRCCCATATACAGTTAGGTCAATATCTATTTGGACAGAGACATTTTTTWAATTTTGGTTCTAGACAGTACCACAATGAATTTTAAACAAAACAATTCAGAKGCAGTTGAAGTTCAGACTTTCAGCTTTAAKTCAGTGGGTTGAACAAAATGATTGCATAARAATGTGAGGAACTAAASCATCTTTTAAACACAATCCCTTCATTTCARAGGCTCAAAAGTAATTGRACAGATTAAATAATTGTAAATTAAATGTTCATTTCTAGTACTTGGTTGAAAAGCTTTTGTTGGCAATGACTGCCTGAAGTCTTGAACTCATAGACATCACCAGATGATGTGTTTCCTCCTTTTTAATGCTCTGCCGGGCTTCACTGCAGAGGTTTTCAGTTGCTGTTTGTTTGTGGAATGACGACCAATCAGTTTGGCTGCATTTGTCTGGATCTGAGCATACAGTCTGGCTCTGAATACCTCAGAATTCATTGGGCTGCTTCTGTTCTGTGTCACATCATCAATAAACACTAGTGACCCAGTGCCACTGGCAGCCATGCATGCCCAAGCCATCACACTGCTCTGCTGTGTTTTACAGATGATGTGGTGCTTTGGATCATGAGCTGTACCACACCTTCACCATACTTTTCTCTTTCCATCCTTCTGGCAAAGACTGATCTTGGTTTCATCTGTCCAAAGAATGTTCTTCCAGAACTGTGCTGGCTTTTTTTTTTTTTAGCAAAGTCCAGTCTAGCCTTTCTATTCTTGATGCTTATGAGTGTCTTGCAGCGTGCAGTGAACCCTCTGTATTTACTTTCATGCAGTCGTCTTTTTATGGTAGATTTGGATAKTGATACTTCTACCTCCTGGAGAGTGTTGTTCACTTGGTTGGCTGTTGTGAAGGGGTTTCTCTTCACCATGGAGATTATTCTGCCATCATCCACCACTGTTGTCTTCCGTGGGCGCCCAGGTGTTTTTGCATTGATGAGTTCACCAGTGCTTTCCTTCTTTCTCAGGATGTACCAAACTGTAGATTTTGCCACTCCTAATATTGTAGCAATTTCAGGGATGGGTTTTTTCTGTTTATGCAGCTTAAGGATGGCTTGTTTCTCCTGCTTGGAGAGCTCCTTTGACCGGCATGTTTTCTTCACAGCAAAACCTTCCAAATGCAAGCACCACACCTCAAATCAAYTCTAGGMCTTTTATAATGACATAACGAAGGGATTGCCCACACCTGTCCATGAAATAGCCTTGGAGTCAATTGTCCAATTACTTTTGGTCTCTTTAAAAACAGGGTGGCACATGTTGCTGAAACTACTAAACCCTTCATCCAGTTTTAATGTGGATACCCTCAAGTGAAAGCTGAATGTCTGGACTTTATGTCCATGTACATTATATAACCATAACTTGAATATGTTTCAGTAAACAGGTAAAAAAGACAAAATTTGTATCAGTATCCAAATACATATATGGACCTAACTGTATGTTGTCGTACATTGTTAAAWTTATCCGCTAACGCTCTCCTACAACATGCTTTTATGTACCTGATAAGCAGTATGACATGTAAAACAGTTAGGTTTCCATTTGACTGTGCTTTGTGTTTATCTGCAGTATAATTACAATYGTCGTTTTATTCTCTTACTTTTGTGTTATAGATAGTTTATTTAAAACCACCCTGGAGTCTTCAAGATACCTTGCAGTGTTTCAGAAAGCACTGGATTGCTGTCTTTGGACACATTGTCCCACGGAATATGCAGAATATTATTTTAAACCTCATCAACTTCTTTAGCTCAGGTAGGTTGGCATGTTGGTGGAAACAAAAAGGAAAAAAGCAGTTGTGTATTCTATAAAAAAAGAAAAGTTTCCACTTGCTAAAGGCCCTGTCACACTGTAATGTTTTAGACAACTTATATCAACTTATGATTTTTTAATGTCTAAATTGCTTAAAAAAGTTATATATTTGATCTATTTGTTACCATTACAGAATGTAGTACATGCCTAAAAAAGGCTTCCAGTTGATTTTTTTTCATTCATTTTCATCTCTTCAACATAGATGTCTAAAATTTTCATAGTCTGATATAAGTTGTCTAAAACGATTATAGTGTGACAGGGCCTTAAGGGAAAAAACCTACAGTAACTCATTCAGGTTTGTGTCAAGCCATCTGTGTGTCAGTCCTTTYAGTTTAACTCCTACAATTTTTAGTTTGGCACAGACACAGTTGCTGTTTTTCTTTCAACTGCTCCCTTCTGCCACAGCAATCATATTTGCATAAAAGATTTGCCAATGGTTTTATGCCAAGTGACCGTCCTAAATGAGAAGAAAACTTGTGCCATCAGAAACTGAATTAGAATTGCTTGGAATGAGCGTAGTTTGAAATTAAATGCATTGGTTTCTATGTGAATTTCACTAAATTGAAATCAAATTTGATGGTTTAAATCTGAATTTATCGGTTGGAAACTGAATTTATTTGCTTTGAATCTGTGTTTTGTTGTATTAAAATTCTGTTTGACCGCTTTCACTTTCAATTCTTTAATTCAGTTTTAATTCCAAAATTTAGTTCTTTGTGTCACACATCCTGGTCCTTGAGAAAACCACAGATTGATAGGTTTATGTTTCACATCAGTAAAACTTCCTTCACGGCAATGTAGGCATGGGGTTCAGTCTCAAGGAGGCAGTAATTACCAGATGATCAATAGATATCATATTTGTATGATAATTGTTATTTTGCCCTCTCTGATCAGTAATTCTAAAATTCCGATAATGCACATTAATTTGCACTTAAGCTCAAGATTGAATTAACATGTGACAGTCTGACATGAGAGAGGTTGTGGATTGCATTTGTGTGAGTATAGCCACTTTGGGGCTATATTTAGTAAGTTTTCAGACCACTATAGTGACTGTTCTTTGAAAACGCCTAGAGAAAAATCTAGCAACTTTTTTCCGGAGTTTTTGAGACTTTTGGGGACTCTGACGGGAACACAGCTGCTACCGTTCTCTCCGATGAGCAGCGGGGGCTGCCATGAGCTCCTTCCCCATCCCAAAGTACCGTCAGGCGACTCAGTCCTCATGCAGCGTCCCTCCCAGCTGAAGTCAGATATAAACTGAAAAGCGAAATACAGTCTCAAAGCAAATGGATTCATTTTCAAACCAAAGCATTTAATTTCACTAAATGCAAATACAGATTCAGTCAGAGTGATTGGAATTCCGTTTCTAATGACACGAGTTTCTTTCCATATTCCTGACGCAACCCGGGCTTGAACCTGCTTTCAGGATTACAAGACCGCAACACTAACTAAAAGCGCTCTAAAAGTTCAGTCCATTTACCATAAACCACTGAGCTACTGCAGCCCAATTTGGCATAGACATTAGGAAAATGGACTGATGATATCACATTCTCTAAATTAAACTCTTTGATGCCAGTTCCCCAGAAAAAAGATTTGAATCTTTCTTTGAATGTAAACAGTTTTAGTCCAAAACAAAAATACAGTGATGAACATGATAAGCTAAAAAGCCTGACTTTGCTGTCCTTTTTTCCATCATTCAGTTCAACAAGCTGAGAGGAAACTAACACATAAAACGAAAATTAACTATTTGCTTTATACAAAAGCAAATAGTTAGATAAAAATGTGTTTGTCAGCAGACAGTGGTGTTGGTTGGGACACCCTCTGGGCTGATGATGCCGTCTGCCTCACACCGCACTATAACCCCACAGAACCACATACAGAATCAGGTCATCTGCTAAAGTGGGAGACTCAGATATGTGTCAGAAAGATGCTGAGTAGCCGACTGCAGCACTTCTGCTCAGGTTATCAGCTGGAACAATTTATTGCAATGTCAGCCTGTTATTCAGGCTCCACGTCCACCCATGTGGAAGGTGACTGCCCCATATATGGAAGGATTTTGACTCACAAAATAA
>NW_013952443.1:2496910-2500935 GCF_001266775.1 Austrofundulus limnaeus | reverse complement strand
TCCTTAGCCCGTGTTCACAGGCTTGATTCTGGATTTACTTGGTGCCTCACAGCCTTGTTCTATGCCAGGAATCTGAGAGTAGGGTTAGAAGGAGGCGGAGGAAGAGGAAGAAAAGAGGGAAGAATGATCTGTGTGTGAGGTGGAAAAGTACTGCTGGTTGAGAGTGAGAAACTTCTCATTGCTACGGTATTCTTGTGAAGACTCTTTGCACAGGAAAGGCCTGAATCTACGGCAGGAATAATTTATTCATTCAGAAATTCTAATATGCAACACTTTATCCCAAAAGGGTTTTTGGAAAACTCAATTAAACGAAATAAAAAAAATTGAATTATAACGTTCACTCTGTCAGCAGGTTTTGAAAATCTCAAAACTTTACTTAAATGATCGAGGCTTGATTTAAACCAAAGTGTAGATTTGTTCTTTCCATCTCCATCTTCTGCTGCTTAGTCATAATCAAGTTGCAGAGAGAGGAGAAAAACCCAGACACCGCTCAGCCCAGCAGCACTTTACAGCTCGTCCTAGGGGACCCTGAGTTCTCCTACCAGTAGAATGTGCCCGAAACACCTCTAAAGGGAGGCTTCCAGAAGGGATCCTAATCAGATGAACCACCTCAACTGACTCCTTATGATACAGAGCAGCAGCGGCTTTGCTCCAATTTATCCACGGAGGACAGAGCTCCTTAGCTACCCTACGAAAGAAGCTCATTTTGGCTGCTTGTATCCGGGATCTTGTTCTTTCGATCATGATCCACTCCTCATGACCATTGGCGAGGGATGGAACGAAGACAAACCAGTAAATCGAGAGCTTTGCCTTTAATCTCCGCTTTTTTCTTTACCACGATTGACCAAAGCAGCGCCCTCAATATTGAGAATTATTCCCCAATCTGTCGATCCATCTACCCCTCCATCCTACCATCACTTGTGAACAAGATACCCACTTGAGGCAGAGGCACCCCCAACCCAGAGGGTGCATTCCACTCTTTTCCAGTTAATAACCAAGTTCTTGGACTTGAAGAAACAGACTCCCATCCCAGCTGCTTCACACTCTGCTGCGAACCACCCCAGTTGATGCTGAAGGTCTGAAGAATTCAACAGAACCACATCATCCACATACAGCAGAGACGAGACTCTGGTTCCCAAACCAGACACCCTCCTCCTCATGAAAGCACCTTGAGATCTTGTCCCTAAACACCACAAATAAGATCTCAGACGAGGGACAACACTGGCAGAGTCCAACCTGTACAGAGAACCTCAAATTTGTGCCAAGAACACAGCCCTGCTTTTGTTATATAGGGACTGGGTCACTCTTAAAAGCAATCCAGACACTCCATACTCCTGCAGCACCCCAAAGAATGTTTTGAAGAACATAGTCACAAGCTTTCTCCAACTCTACAAAACACATGTAGACCGGAGAGGCATACTCCCATGACCCTCTTAGCAACTCTGTAAGGGTAATAATCTGGCTCACTGGTCCACGCCCAGGACCAAAGCCACATGTACCTTCTTGAATCTGAGGTTTGACGATCAAACTTAGCCTCCCTTGAACACCCAGGAGTAAACTTTCCTTTAGAGGGAGAGAAGTGTAACCCCACAATACAACACACTCTCCGGTCCTTTATAAAAATGGGAACCACTACCCTGACCTGCCACTCCACAGGACATGGCAGGCCCACAACATCCAGAGCCTTCAGCATYATCCACCCCTGGTGCCCGGCCACCGTRGAGCTTTTTGACTAGATTTGTTCTCTATTTTCATAAAGCAAACATCTTTTAAGGTTTCACAGACAGAACATCAAATTTTCTGTCTCACATTAAAGTGTTTTGCTCTATGCAGTATTCAAGGTATTGCACAATCCCTGTCACGTTGTTAGCAACGCCTTTTAATGTGATTTATTGCTGCTCAGCACATTCAGAGGCTGCAGGTTGTAGTTGAGACATGACTAACATCTTTATCCCACAGT
This sequence comes from Austrofundulus limnaeus, assembly GCF_001266775.1. NCBI lineage: Eukaryota > Metazoa > Chordata > Actinopteri > Cyprinodontiformes > Rivulidae > Austrofundulus > Austrofundulus limnaeus. The sequence continues at coordinate 2,498,975 of NW_013952443.1, read as the reverse complement.
AAAAACAAACCAACTGACATTGTGTTTGTTTGTGTGCTCCCTCAGGTGAAGCTGTGCACAGTTGCACAACCTCAAAGACCCTCCAGGAAGCAAAGGAACTCGTAAAATCATTTCGGAAAAGTTCGAAATATGTTCCCCAGGCCATCACAGTACTGGAAAACATTAGCAATAAGCTGCAACCTCAGGTCAGATAAAGTGTATCTTAAACTTCCACAAGCATTATATCTAATGTGATGACAAAAGAAATAATAATAATTATTATTATTCTTTAATGAAGAAGAGCAAAATAGGTTCACGCTGTCTCTTATGGGTTTATTGTAGCACAATGCGTCTTTGGAGGAAGAATCTCCTGCCTGTGATGTTATCATGAAGGATGACGATGAAGACAAACCACAAATATCTGCTCGGGTCTCTCACCAAGAAGTGTGGGCCCTGTTTGAGAATATCTGGTCCAATGTGCTCCAAACTAGGTGAAGGTGTACAAAAGGCTTGTGTCAGATTAAAAATGTAATTAAACTGCAAGGTTAATGTCTCACCTATTGGTTTTCCACTGAAGTTTAATTGGATGTGTTGAAAAGTTTAAGACCCCTGTGTTTATAGTCTTTAMCTTAATCCTTAAGGAGTTGTTGCGYTAAGACCTTGAGAGGCCAGTATTCAGCAAGAGTTACAGTGCACAACCTTCATGTTTTTGAAAATTAAAGGGGAAAGGACTTATTTCCACTAATAAAATGATAATAAATAATCCCTGAGCCATAGTTCAGCTTATTTTGTTAAGTGTATTTTCCATTCCATTGACCTCTAGGGTCATTTTTTTCTGTCACGTTTCAGCTTGGAAGTGTTCAAAGCGCTTSGCTTTGACCCTCACACTATGCAGAYGACTACGCCGATGGGAGGTCCCGCCCCGCCGCAGGGCGCTTTAGCCTGTTTGCACAAACTGTCCTCTATGGTCTCACAGCTGCTTCAAGCATTCAGCAGGTATGTAAGCCAACACGTATCACTGCTGTCACACTCAACATAACGCTGAATGTTTCACTCATCAATCTGCAGCAATGTCCTTTGTCACTTTTACACTTTTTAGTGTCTTTTATCTTTGATTATTTGAGATTAGGCCTGCAAGCAACACCGCCTACAATTTTGTTCAGTTCTAACTAAGCTCCTTATATAAAAAAAATGCAACATGTAGAAATTTATGATCACATCTGAAAAGGCCTTCTTTAACACAGCTTTTTTTTATTTCTAACTATCATCTTGGCTGTCTATCTTCACTAAATCCTGCAACTGAACAAGGCTTTCACTGGTTGCTAACCTTTGCCTCTGAATTCCTTCAGAGTTGCCCTCTAGCCTTTTGAGCCAGCTATCCTTCCTGTGTCCTGATTGCGTGGGTCAAAGGACCTAGTTGGCATTGCAGCATTGGTTACGCTGTAATCTGCTTGCCCCTGAAACTTTCTTTATCTTTTCCCATGACGAAACAGTGGGCAGTGAACTTTAATACTGATCATTTTCTCATCATGTCTCTATTAAGGAACATGCTAACTGTTGTCTCAGTAATGAGTTCACATAGACTTTTTCTTTTACCTCCCTGTTTGGAACGCTCATCATCTAAGCCAAAAATTAATTGGATCTGAAGCACATCACAGTTGTGTGGTAGACGTTTGCCTGTTTAAGCATGCAAAAAACCCCACAAGATTTCTAGTTAATGTGCTTGTTGCTTGGCTTGTCTGTACTTACCTGGAAACCCTCTGCTTTTACGATGTTTGCCTGTTTGTTTAAACTGACACGACCTGTCTCAGAACTGTTTGTTACAAAACAAGAATTTGGTTTGCAGCACCGGTTTTGCAGTCATCTAGCTGTTTAACGTCATTTGCCATCTACATTACTCAGCAATAACTTGCATTTCCTTCCAATTGTAGGTCTATTTTGAAATTCCAGGAAATTTTGCATTATTTGTCTATTTTTATCAAACCAGTGAAAAGAAATACAAAATGTGCAAAATCTCTGTTGCATATAAGACTTACTTAACTTATTCCTAATGTGCATATAGTCATGACAGAACACAATAATGTAA
>NW_013952443.1:2492822-2496320 GCF_001266775.1 Austrofundulus limnaeus | reverse complement strand
GAGAGGCATACTCCCATGACCCTCTTAGCAACTCTGTAAGGGTAATAATCTGGCTCACTGGTCCACGCCCAGGACCAAAGCCACATGTACCTTCTTGAATCTGAGGTTTGACGATCAAACTTAGCCTCCCTTGAACACCCAGGAGTAAACTTTCCTTTAGAGGGAGAGAAGTGTAACCCCACAATACAACACACTCTCCGGTCCTTTATAAAAATGGGAACCACTACCCTGACCTGCCACTCCACAGGACATGGCAGGCCCACAACATCCAGAGCCTTCAGCATYATCCACCCCTGGTGCCCGGCCACCGTRGAGCTTTTTGACTAGATTTGTTCTCTATTTTCATAAAGCAAACATCTTTTAAGGTTTCACAGACAGAACATCAAATTTTCTGTCTCACATTAAAGTGTTTTGCTCTATGCAGTATTCAAGGTATTGCACAATCCCTGTCACGTTGTTAGCAACGCCTTTTAATGTGATTTATTGCTGCTCAGCACATTCAGAGGCTGCAGGTTGTAGTTGAGACATGACTAACATCTTTATCCCACAGTAAAAACAAACCAACTGACATTGTGTTTGTTTGTGTGCTCCCTCAGGTGAAGCTGTGCACAGTTGCACAACCTCAAAGACCCTCCAGGAAGCAAAGGAACTCGTAAAATCATTTCGGAAAAGTTCGAAATATGTTCCCCAGGCCATCACAGTACTGGAAAACATTAGCAATAAGCTGCAACCTCAGGTCAGATAAAGTGTATCTTAAACTTCCACAAGCATTATATCTAATGTGATGACAAAAGAAATAATAATAATTATTATTATTCTTTAATGAAGAAGAGCAAAATAGGTTCACGCTGTCTCTTATGGGTTTATTGTAGCACAATGCGTCTTTGGAGGAAGAATCTCCTGCCTGTGATGTTATCATGAAGGATGACGATGAAGACAAACCACAAATATCTGCTCGGGTCTCTCACCAAGAAGTGTGGGCCCTGTTTGAGAATATCTGGTCCAATGTGCTCCAAACTAGGTGAAGGTGTACAAAAGGCTTGTGTCAGATTAAAAATGTAATTAAACTGCAAGGTTAATGTCTCACCTATTGGTTTTCCACTGAAGTTTAATTGGATGTGTTGAAAAGTTTAAGACCCCTGTGTTTATAGTCTTTAMCTTAATCCTTAAGGAGTTGTTGCGYTAAGACCTTGAGAGGCCAGTATTCAGCAAGAGTTACAGTGCACAACCTTCATGTTTTTGAAAATTAAAGGGGAAAGGACTTATTTCCACTAATAAAATGATAATAAATAATCCCTGAGCCATAGTTCAGCTTATTTTGTTAAGTGTATTTTCCATTCCATTGACCTCTAGGGTCATTTTTTTCTGTCACGTTTCAGCTTGGAAGTGTTCAAAGCGCTTSGCTTTGACCCTCACACTATGCAGAYGACTACGCCGATGGGAGGTCCCGCCCCGCCGCAGGGCGCTTTAGCCTGTTTGCACAAACTGTCCTCTATGGTCTCACAGCTGCTTCAAGCATTCAGCAGGTATGTAAGCCAACACGTATCACTGCTGTCACACTCAACATAACGCTGAATGTTTCACTCATCAATCTGCAGCAATGTCCTTTGTCACTTTTACACTTTTTAGTGTCTTTTATCTTTGATTATTTGAGATTAGGCCTGCAAGCAACACCGCCTACAATTTTGTTCAGTTCTAACTAAGCTCCTTATATAAAAAAAATGCAACATGTAGAAATTTATGATCACATCTGAAAAGGCCTTCTTTAACACAGCTTTTTTTTATTTCTAACTATCATCTTGGCTGTCTATCTTCACTAAATCCTGCAACTGAACAAGGCTTTCACTGGTTGCTAACCTTTGCCTCTGAATTCCTTCAGAGTTGCCCTCTAGCCTTTTGAGCCAGCTATCCTTCCTGTGTCCTGATTGCGTGGGTCAAAGGACCTAGTTGGCATTGCAGCATTGGTTACGCTGTAATCTGCTTGCCCCTGAAACTTTCTTTATCTTTTCCCATGACGAAACAGTGGGCAGTGAACTTTAATACTGATCATTTTCTCATCATGTCTCTATTAAGGAACATGCTAACTGTTGTCTCAGTAATGAGTTCACATAGACTTTTTCTTTTACCTCCCTGTTTGGAACGCTCATCATCTAAGCCAAAAATTAATTGGATCTGAAGCACATCACAGTTGTGTGGTAGACGTTTGCCTGTTTAAGCATGCAAAAAACCCCACAAGATTTCTAGTTAATGTGCTTGTTGCTTGGCTTGTCTGTACTTACCTGGAAACCCTCTGCTTTTACGATGTTTGCCTGTTTGTTTAAACTGACACGACCTGTCTCAGAACTGTTTGTTACAAAACAAGAATTTGGTTTGCAGCACCGGTTTTGCAGTCATCTAGCTGTTTAACGTCATTTGCCATCTACATTACTCAGCAATAACTTGCATAATGCTATGTCGTATAAAAAAAAAAAAATTCCACCGCAACCATTTTTTCCACAGAAGGCATAATTAATATTTAACTGATCCACAAGTAGATGTTAAAATCGGTGACAGTTTAAGTGCATTTGACTTTTAACTTCTTGTTGTTTATCTTTCCACATAATTATAGAGAAACCCTGTCAAATTTTAATTATCCCAAAATATTAATTATGTATTCTGCTTTAAAAAAAACTGAGCTGTTTCAACTCAAACAATAATGCAGCTGGACAGCTAGTCCTTTACTTTCAAAGTTTCATGTTGGTTATGTAAGTATGCCCAATGTTCCTTTTTTATTACAGATCCTCTGAAGCACCATTGCACAAGCCTCATTTTTGCACACTCACTCATCTACAGCAAACATTACACGAACAGGTCCAGACATAGCTGGTGCCTTATTTTTACTCCGAGACCTATGATGAGACCTGAGTCTCTTTGAGGACAAATATATTAAAATCCTGCTTAAAGGTTAAAGGGTCTTCAGGGATCTCTCTTTTTTTATCCAGATCGAAATTGAAGAAATGTTATTGTTTTGTACATAATAGATAATTAGATTTGTTAAAATATATGTTTTATCTGCTTTATACATAATTTATTTTGTATTTTAATCAAATAATATTATTACCTTTATCCTGGCATTCTTTGACGTAAACTGATTGTAATTCTTCTGTCATCCTTCTTGTAGGCCAGATTTTGTTTCTCATTTCCATTGAAGTTGGACTCATACAGGAGATGTCTTTAGTGTCACCTATCTATTGCCATGTAAAACGGTAATTGTAGACACCAAAGCCTCAAAAATATTTGTAGATATTTATCTTTGGCACCAATAAGAGATCATACCTCAGTTGAGGAAACCAGTCAGTGAGTCATGTACTTTAGATAAATTGAGTTTTTTTTGACTGATGTCATTTATTTGAAGAGCAAGGCATCTAGTGGCTGAAATATACTGCTGTTAGGTTTTTATGCTTTATTTTATGATATTTACCATTTATTATTATTATTTTTCTTTTCTAGTAATGATAA
>NW_013952443.1:2483847-2492609 GCF_001266775.1 Austrofundulus limnaeus | reverse complement strand
ATTTTGCATTATTTGTCTATTTTTATCAAACCAGTGAAAAGAAATACAAAATGTGCAAAATCTCTGTTGCATATAAGACTATGTGTTTACTTAACTTATTCCTAATGTGCATATAGTCATGACAGAACACAATAATGTAACAAGAAAAATGTGGAGGGAAAATCTAAAATACAGGCCTCATTATTTGCAACAAGTCAAGTCAACTCAAACTGCAAAAAATTTTGAGCTTCTGTAAGTTTTTCGAAGTCGTTCTGCATCAGACATGAATCCCCTTTGTCACYCTGCTGCAGACTGAAAGCATTCCTTTTGTGAATTAGCAGATGTGGTGTGGTGTGAAAGCTTACACCATCCTGTGTAAAATGTTTGAGGTTGAAACTATGTTAGAATTTGGGAAATTTACTTTTCTGGTGGCCTTATTCTGGGTAGCYGTTAGTTTTCCATCTCCATCTTCTGTTGCTTATCCGCTGCGGCAACAGGTCCAGAAACTCGGACATCCCTTTCCCTGGTGATGCTTTCAAGTTATTCCTTATTTTTCATTTACCATTATTTAACCAGGCAAGTCCCATTGAATGGTAAATGGACTGTACTTGTATAGAACCTTTCTATCCAACCAGGATACTCAAAGCATTTCACTCTACAATCTGTGCCCTCATTTACTCATTCACAGAGCACTCTATGTCTAGGCACTCTATGTCCAAAACCAATCGTTTTCAGTGTGGGTTGGACTCAGCCATGGCAGTCTCTTGTCTCAGATCAGGCTTGTAGTGTTTATGGACAGGATCTCAAGGCGCAGTCGTGGCGAGGAGGGTGTCTGGTTTGGGAACCATAGGGTCTTGTCTCTGCTGAATGCCAGTGATGTGGTTCGGTTGGTGTCTCTCTGTCCAAGACCTTCAGAGTGAAATGGAATGAGACCTAGGTCTCTCTTCTCTTGTGCCTAGGAGACCCCAAGGCATTCCCAGGCCATAATCCCTCCAGATCTTCCCCAGGTCCTCCTAACAATACAATGTGCCTGAACCACCTCTGAGTAGGGGCCTCAAGGAGGCATCCTAATTAGATGCTCGAACCACCTCAACCAACTTCTCCTGATGCGGAGGAGCAGCAGCTCTACTCCGAATTCCCCATGAAGGCTCCCACATACTTGGGCGTACTGTGTGCAGTCCGTGAGCCACGCAGACTCCACGCATATTGTCCGCAGACGTTTGAGACTTCATACACGAGCGTACTGACCGCCTGACAAATTCCTTAATTTCTCACAATTTCAGTCATGGTGTGAAGGACGAGGAGGAAGAGATAGTTTGCATTTTAGTTTTAAAACAACAAAATAAAAGAACTACTTACCCAGGATCTGAACTATTTCCTCCCACAAATATGTTGCTCGCTGAGAATCTTTAGATTCCTGTATTGACGCATAATAACGTTTTCTAATCTCCTCCATGAGACGCTCTTCAAATTTTGACTCCATTTCCTCCACAAATGACACAGATTCTCAACTTTTTCTGCTTGGTGTTGCATCCAAAACTGTTCGACGTGAACTCGCCGGGCAGTTTATTGCGCGACACCGCGCACGTAAAAATGGATCTCTGTGCGGACCAGTCCGGAGGACGGCCGCTTCGATTACGTATTAAGTCCGCGTCGAGTTAGTGCGGACCTTCGCGGAGCGAAGTACGCTTGAGTATGTGAGGGCCTTTAATGAGGTTGGCTCTCTGCCCCCTATCTCTATGGCTGAGCCCGGCCACACAACGACATAAGCTCATTTCAGACGCTTATATCAGGGATCTTGTTCTTTCCGCTCCGCCCTACCATCACTCGTGAACAAGACACCCAGATGCTTTAACTCCTCCACTTGAAGCAGAGACACCCCCCACCCGACCTGGAAGTGGCATTAGACTCTTTTCCATGGCCTCAGGCCATTCCAGTTCACTGTGAAGGTCTTGGACCGAGAGACACCAACCGATTGGCGTGCATATGATCATTGGCATACAGCAGAGACGAGACCCTATGGTTCCCAAACCAGACACCCTCCTCGCCACGACTGCACCTTGAGATCCTGTCCATAAACATTACAAGCCTGATCTGAGACAAGGGACTGCCATGGTTGAGTCCAACCCACACTGAAAACGATTGGTTGATAGTTTTCCATGTCTGTTCTGAAGGACAGCATTGTGCTGTAACGATTGGTTGATAGTTTTCCATGTCTGTTCTGAAGGACAGCATTGTGCTGTAACGATTGGTTGATAGTTTTCCATGTCTGTTCTGAAGGACAGCATTGTGCTGTAACGATTGGCTGATAGTTTTCCATGTCTGTTCTGAATGACAGCATTGTGCTGTAGGCAGTCTATTCGCTATTCAGAAGTGCTTTACTTTTATATAAAAAGAAGTATGCCTTTAACGTTTTATTGAATAAACTGGTGTTTTACCTTTGCTCCTCTATGACCTTGTATGTGTTATGTACATTAAAACGTTTTGGTCTGCTGGAGTCATGTTTCCTTGGAAACAGCCAGATTAATTCAAGTGTTTGGTCAAGTCTTCCATGTGCTCGTTCTTCTCTTTAATTCAGACTGTAGCTGCAGATAATGCAAGACTAATAGATTTGTGTTTGTATTCCTTAGTGTTTTGTCCTCGGCGCCCGGTTCAGAGGAAGTCCAGATGCTGCTCACCATCATAGTTTCCAATAAGGTTTGTATCGTAGTTATTGAAAGAAAAATGGCTTCTGGCAGCATTAAAAACTTGTTTTATTGAGCTTTTCATGTTTATCCTTTTCTATTTGTTTCAGATTGTAAATGAAGACACCAGGTTAACAGTCAAAGATCTTCTCGATTGTTTCTCACAACCAGACTACAGGTAGGACACACACACACACACACACACACATACACACACACACACACACACACACTGCATCTCTGATTAATTGTTTCTTAACTTGTCTGTACATGTGACCTCTAAGGAAGCCTTGTCTTTCTAAATGGACACCTCGATCCACGCTGTTCTCTGAATTTTACCGCTCTTTGTTGCAACTTGCYCAGGCAAGTACGTGTGTGTCCTTGCTGAATTGTAACAACCACTCTGTCATAAAAGCTCTCCTTGTTGAGATCCCCAGCAGACCTCACAATGGCGGTGTCCATGCCAACATTCTCAGAACAACTGGGACATTTATTATTAACACGTTTCTTTGAGGGGGGATGCTCTAGACTTTTTCACTTTGGTAACACAGCAGGTGTGCACAGTAAGCCTGTTCTTCTTATCATCATGGGATTTGCACTTTGCACCGACGAGACACRACGCTCCTCCTGCATCAATACATTTTTTATACCTAGCAGAACAAGCAAGTGCTACATGTTTAAAAACCTGCTGACTTTAATTAAACAATAGAGAATAAACAGTGCRTACACATTTACTTGGCTAAACGCTCACACGGTAAATAAAGTCCTACCTTAATAAGCTCTGCAAGAGTTACTCGTCATTTTACGTGGTTGTCTTAACCTGAGATCTACCGTGCATCTYGTTATTCATATTGTTAGGCACTAAATTTCTTCCTGACACGTTTAAAATGACAGTTTTTCTATTCCTCTTCTCACTAAATGCAGGTTTTTAAATTTGCATTCTGCCTGAGATTATTTCAGCAGTTCAGTGTTTTAATATTGATGCAGAAAACCGCAGAGTTTCGTCCCTCCACGCGTGCTATTTTTAGCCGAATCTGTTTTTCTGCTGTGCTGCCTTCAGCTCGATATTGTTAAACTTAGACTGTGCACAGTTTTKTTGCTTCAGCTCTGCCAAGGGTTTTCAGTGATAATACCAACATGAGCTGATAACAAGAGAACATTTTGTTACTGTTTATTCAAATGTTAGTGATAAGAGCTTTAAGCTTTTTGGTATGACATTTACTTTAAGTGTTGTTGATTTAGTTTTGTTTGCTTTTAGAAAGATTACAGACCAAACGTACATCATGCTGTAATGAGAAAAAACGATGAGACAATGAGATTAAATTGAGACAAACTAAGATTAAATTATAGATTAAACTAAAATTAAATTATCTATCTAGAGACAAGAATTATTGAAAAGTAGAGTGCATGYTCATGATTTTATCAGTAGCAGCAAATTATAAATATAAATAGGTACAGAGATGGTATCAGAAGAAAATTATGTTTAGTATTTATTCTTATTATCATTGCTATGAATAAATGTGTCATGTTGTTTAGTCAGTGGACATAAAATAATTAATAATTTACATCCTAAAGAGTAAAATATATATTTTTAAAAATATACTGCTTGTTCACTTCTTATGTTTTGTCATTAAAGGTCATTAGCTTTTTTTTTTTTTTGCAATTATACATAGGGATTAAGTCATTATCTCATCATTTGTTAAGCATTAATTGTGTCAGGCTTGTAGTTATTATTGATATGTATTCCAAAATTAAGAGATAGCTAAAAGGCTGCATTTTATCACAACATGTCATAACTCCAGTTTATATTTGTGTCTCACTTGTCGAGGAAAAATGAAAGCATCAGACTTCTGCACTTGTACGTGCATGAACAGAATCACCTGTCTGTTGGTGCGCTGCAGTGTAGAGCAGAAARCCTTGTTTATGCCTGCAGGTTCAACCTGGCTGCTGCCATGGAAACTAGCCACAGTTCTATGTCTTAAACAGATTACGTCTCATTATGGGGCCTCTCATAATGTTGCTGTCTGACTGACTCAGAAAATTGTTTTCTGAGATTTGAAAGCCCCAAGCAACATGTCAAACATAGAGAATTAAATCAATTTAGTATCACTTATTATATCACAGAACTAGGGCTGCCACGATTAATCGATTAATCGATGACTAATTGATTATTAAGATAATAGATGACTAATTTAATAATCGATTAATCGTTTTCTTTTTTTGTTGTTCTTTACTTTGTTTTTCTCTCCAAACTGCTTTGACACCTTCCACTGCCACATCTGCCTTTCTGTCCTTGACACACATGCACAGTAGTGGTAACTGGGGTAGGCCGTGGACGTCACAAGACATTATACAGACAGGCTCTGGTTTCATGGCTACCCAGCAACGGATCTCAAAAGTGTGGGATCATTTTAAGAAAATGAAAGAGAAACCTGTGTAATATCTGCAGAGCAGAACCTGCCTTCCACAGCAATTATTTTTAGTTAGCATATAGCTAAAATCTAACCATGGTTATATAATAGCAGCTGCATTCTGACGTGATAAGCTGTATGTTTTATATTCAATTAACGTATGATCCGATTAGTCGACTAATCGAATAAATAATTGGTGATTAATCGATTATWAAAATAATCGTTTGTGGCAGCCCTACACAGAACTGACACTTRCCATTACTGTGACTACTTTGTTTGCTTTGAAACATTTTATCATCTGACAGTGGTGGCAATAATGTTTTTGCCCCTGCGTGTGTGTCTGTGGTGTTAGCAAAATATCTCATGAATGGGTTTTTCCCAGTGAGAGTTTTGTAAATAAACAGAAAACCAGTGACTTTGTCTGTGGGAATGGAGATAAGGCCACTGGTGTGCAATAAAAAACGCTCCAGTTACAAACCGACAAACCTGTTGAGATTAGAAACGTGAAGTCACTATGAAAGCAGTGGTTATTTTGCGTTAAATAAAACATCTGCTGCATCACTACAGGAGAGCCCAGCGGTAACATAATCCCAAGCGCTCCTAATGGCAGGTAACTCCCTACAGTCTCCGTTAAACTGTGTTGTGATGGTAAACGGTTTATGTTACGTTCGCTTATTCAGTGCATTAACTGCGTTTTTTAAATTTTTGATCTTGTGTGCCGGGTGGACGTGTGTGCTGTCATGAGTTATATAAGGAGACTCTTTTCAAGCACATGTTGAGTCACTGACAAGCCAGTCCAACTGGGCATCAGATGATAAGATTACACAGTGTCAGATTAAAACTTGTTCTTGTAATTTCTTTGATAGCACTGGTATGGAGGACCGAAACTGTCATAATTAGAAATAAAAGCAGAAATCGATAAATGGACCAATAAATGAATAAATACACATAAAACGGACCAATGCAATTAAAAAAGAACTTCTCATGTTTTATCATTTACTGACCTTCATATTTATTTTTCCTGCTTAGTTCCAATTTATTAAATATTTTAGCACAATTTAAATTTACTGTTTTTTGTATATATATTTTTATTTTTATTTTTACGTGTACATGCATATGTGTCTATTTTCTTATTTTTTCCCACCAGTCTTTTTATTACCATGTGTTGTTTTTACATTTCTCTGTGTCTTGTTTTTACTTTACCTTATGCATTTCTGCCTCATGACAAACAATGTGGGTGGTCCTTCCTGGGTTAGCTCCTCTCTTATTGGTCAACAGACAGGAAGGAGCAGGATTCATGTGCAGATCCACTGTGTATGCTTTTATTGGAAAAAATATATATATATTGACCCTTATCGTCCCACAAAGGGGAAATTGAGTCTCTGCATTTAACCCATCGCACATGTGAACACACATGTGGAGCAGTGGGCTGCCAGTTTCGGTGCCCGGCGAGCAGCTGGGGGGTTGAGGGCCTTGCTCAGGGGCTCAAGTTGGGGCTGGTTGGTTTTTAGGGGGTCGATCCAGCAATCTTCTGATCCCAGACACAGCTTCTCTACCCTCTGCGCCACCCCTCCCCCAGTATTTCCCCCAGGAAATAAATATAAAAGTCAATTAAATTATAAAATGAGGTGAAGTTTACTGTTTTTATTTACCTGGTGCATTTTAAGTGTATTTATTAWTTTTTTGAGCAATACAAATAAATACATTTGTATTAATAATTTTATTATTATAAATAATTTATGTATTGGTCCGTATATATTTCTGCTTTTATTTTTCATTATGACAGTTTCGGTCCTCCATACACTYGCCTGTGCCTGACTTTTATAATTGGGTAAACAAAATTAATAATATGGTTTATTTTATCATCACTGGGTGGTTACTCAGCAGTAAGTATATATTTGCGGACAACTTTTATTCACACAMAAGAGGGACGATTGTGTCCTTTTTGTAAGAATCATCATTTGAAAGCATTTGTCAACACTTTAACAGGCGGACAAAGGCCCACATTTGCTTTCATGTTTACATTAGCCCTTTGTATGGATATTTTTTTAAGCCAGAGTAAGAAAAACAAGATATGAAAATTGGTAGCTGCTTGTTTTTGTATCCTATCTTACTTCTGCTTCGAATGCGTTCAGGTTCAGGGAGAGAAATATGTGCAGCTCTCCATCTTTTAGCGCTATTCTGACAGACGTGAATACTTCTACATGAAGAAATTTCCAGAGGTTGTTTAGAAACATCTGTTTCTTTGATGGTGTGTGTGTGTGTGTTAGCCTAAAGATTTCACTGCTCCTGGGTTGTTTTCACATGTGGATGTAACATCAGCGTTGACAGCTAATGGCTTTTAATGCAGCTCGGCTTAAACTGCTGAGTGACACGGCGGACTACGCCGGATGAGTCATTCTCCAGGCAGCGGCGGATTTTTTTAAGTTTTAATGTATCCGAGTCACGTACTTGATTTCACTTCCTTGTCACTTCTTGCATAATTCACTCACTGCTGTCACACCGACCCTCTRGCGTCAGCTCCCTGTAGGTCGTCATATTTACTGGTCAGCCCCTTCAGCATCCTTTGAAGCTTTAATAAATGATAGCTTTAACCCTAAAATATAACTTAAACTACTTTTCCGCTCAATTACACAAACCCACAGAGAGCAGRACATTGTTCAGTAGAACAAAGCCCAAGGCCTTACATTGCTTAATTTTCTGCTCAGTGTATTTAATTGCTACGCTAACAAGAAACCACTTCAGTTGAATKGAAAGTTCACTCTCTCTGTACTGTGTTTCACTTTATGAATGGTTGCATCAGAATCATGTCTCATACAGAAGCAATGCTTTCATCCTTTATATACAATATTATTGAAAAATAATGTGATTTTTAATTAAATAACTAATCAAACTGAGCTAAACCAGAAGCCCTTGCCCTTGTCAGGCATTTAAAAAACAAACCTCTCAAACGTCTGTTTGTTTGCATAGCTGAGTTATTCATTTAAAGGTCAGTGTTTTCTCTCTTTCAAATTGTTTTTAAATGGGGATAGTTTTGCTTTTAGAAAGCGCAATTCTGCATATGAACTGGGTAGTCACAGTTTAATTAAAAAAGGCATGTCACTGCTTTAAGGTGAGGTTAGATACAAGACTTCGCCTTTTTCTGTTGTCTAATAATTAGTTCAGATTCGTACATGCTGTGAGGTTTACTCATGCATTACCTGTCAAACACGTGAAGGCCGTTATGTAACACACAAAAGCTGCACAGCACACACCCCTTATGTACACATTGTTGAGCTGCAACACTAGCTTTGTGTCACAGAATGATGATCGGCAGGTTACAGTCTGTAAATACACTGACAGGAAGTCGATGTCCATAAAATGTTTTGGATTACAAACCCAGCTCCGACCAGCACATCCCGGGAGCTGCCCCCGCCAGTCAGAAATAAATAACCAAAGACAAACTGGCATTTTCAGAAGTTGAGCAAACACAGATGTATTTTGGAAGTGTAAGACTGGATGAAAGTGAGGTGGAAACAGCGCGGGTCAAAAACCAGAAAATTCTTCTTCCATTATGTCTGCTGTAACAAAATGTTCCAACGGAAACAAAGCAGAGGAGGAAACAAACAAGCAATGAGCTCCCTCAGTGATTCTGCTGCTAAGCAGCTGTTACCAGCACCAAGACTGTGTGTGTGTGTGTGTGTGTGTG
>NW_013952443.1:2465350-2481163 GCF_001266775.1 Austrofundulus limnaeus | reverse complement strand
GACAATCTGAGCACATAACACAGAGGTGTCTACTTATATTCTGGTCTACTTTTCTGCAGGTTTTACTTGTTTCTCTGCGTCAACACACCTGATTAAATTACTGACCTCTTTAAGTTGCAGAAGCGTGTTAATTACTTGTTTATTTATCAGGTGTGCCAGCCAGCCTTTACCCCCTTTTTTTCTACACAATTCAAAATGTAAGAAACTGCTGAAAAATTATTTCTTTTTAAACATTTCTTTAAAGGCAGGCTGTCAAACTGACAACACGTTGAAAAATGGAGCATTTTAAGCGATATTCATTTGTCAAGCACTCCTCCCACTTCATGGCTTCATCTGTCTTCTTGAGTTTTTATCTCTTTATGTCTACCAAGCATTTTTTTTTTTCCTTTTCATCTGCTCTCAGGGAGAAGCTGCGAGTCTTAGGGAACCAGTTGATGGAGCTGAAAAAGGCGTTGGACTGTTGCGTTCAGGTCACAGGCCGGCACACCTCTTTCACCACATAGTGCCGTTTAAAGCAGGGTCACACTGACCGCACATCGACCAAACACATGCCTGAAATTAAACTTGTTTTTACTTGAAGTAAAACCTAAGCTTGAAGGCATATCTGTCGTGGACCACACTTTCCTACGATAAACCCTTTAAGACGGTACTTTCCTTCAAATGAATGGATGTTCTCTACCTTTATAAAAGATGCTTCTCCAAATAACCCAGCTTTACCATTGACCTCAGCATCCTGTCATTTAATCAGTATTTATGCAAATGTAAAGCATACAATTAGTTTTTCTACACTAATTTTTCTTTTGGGTTTTTGGTGTGCATGTCCTAAATGTAAAAAAAATAAATAAAAAAACATAAAAAATGTTTGAGTTAACGAGCCTTCTCTAGGTAAACAATCAAAAATTCAGTTKACACATCAAAAACTAGGAGCAAATAATTACAGTACATGTGGAAATTTTTCATTTGGAAAGGATTTGATTATATTTTAAATTATTAAATCATTTAGTGAAGCTTCTGGTGTTTTAAAACTTTAGAAAACACAAAACTGGGGTTGGGGTCAGCCCAAAACTTACAATGTCCAACAGCAAGTAGTGAAGAAGTGCCATAAAAAGAAATCAAGGGAAAAGAGTTTAGTTTCACTCTCATGTACCGGTATGTTTTTTTTTACTTGTATTACATGTAACAATCTTTTTTATTTAAAAAAAAAATGCTGTTTGCACACAGAAATGAAGCCTTTATTAAATGTTTGTTAATCTTTTTCTGYACCGTCTCTTTATTAGAACACCTCCCTGAGTTCAGTGAATGTAGTTAATGGTTTTGGCACTCACTAACCTTTTAAGCTGCAGCTTTTTCTGTGTGTTTCAGTACATGTGCTTGGACCGATTTCCTGTGGATGACCGCTTGGCTGCATGTGTGACGACAAGAGATTAGACTCAGRTGAGGGCAGCAGACTTGGGATTACGTCGGCTGCTACTGTGTCAGAGGTTCACCCAGCAGACGTGGGGCAGGCAGAGGCAAAAGGAAGCAGATGAGCAAATAAACATCAGAACTTTGTCCTATAAATAATTGCACACTAAACTCAGATTAAACATTATCTAATGTGTTTTGACGTGTTTTGACTGGACTGATGGTTTGAACAAAAAAAAAAAAAGTGTCAGAATTTCTGTTGAGCAGAGGAAAATGTTTACTGTATTTGTACATAGCTCTGGTTTACTTTTCTAAATGAAATTGTCTTATTGCTATAATATCCATTAGTTGGACYTGTATCTGCACAAGGAGTTTCTTCACACGTGGCCCTTTTTTTTTTTTTTTCAAGCTGTCAGCAGAAATCATCCAACCTGTGAATGAGCACAGATGGATTGGGGGTGGGGTTAACTGGTTCTGGCAGACAGCCCACCMTTTTTCAACACTTCCGCAGCCTGAAACGAACACTGTCATGCTTGTTTAGTCTAATTTCCTCCAATGGAACAGTAAATATCCTGGTTTGTTAAGGCAGTTCCCAAGAAACTAACAGAGCAGAGACCCTGAGATGGCTAGGTTGAGACTGTAGGGGCAGAAATATAATGAAGCAAAGAGGTAAAGGCTATATTTAGATTAATAAATCCACTGCTTGTATTATAAACATTTATTGGCAACTGCTGATTGTTAAAAAAAGGGCCGACAACCCTTTTATCTTCCTGTTGAAGATACAAATCTGTTACGTTTTCTCAAAAATGTAATTCCCAATAAGTCTAATTTTGACATGCATAAAAAAGACAGAAGACAAAATCAGATTTAAATGATTTATTAATTAAGAACTGTTGTTACAATACAAATGTGATTTTTTTTGTTTCTTGCACTAAAATTCCTGCCAGAGAAATCTGCCAATGCCTGACACTTTAAAAACACAAAAGAGAAAAAAAGAAATGTCAATATGTACCTCTACATATATCTAGTTCAATCACATTTAAAAAATAATAATAATAATAATAAATTTGGTTAGCAGAAGCATGGTTGTGCGTATTTGGTGTGTGCACTAAAAATAACTAAATCTGGCACTGATTAGATTTACTCACTTATTAAGCTGTCTGCTTCTACTTCTACCGTTTACTGATAAATTGGTGTATAAAAATATAAAAAAGGCCATCATTTAAGAGTCAAAAAAGCAATCCAGCTTGTTTAAAATGACAAAAAAAAGCTGTGACAGGTGTTTATCCACTCACACACGGAGTAAGGCTTTGAAAGCATCCACTTTTGAATATGTGAGCAAAATTACATTTCCACAAGAGATTTTCTTAAATTAAAAACAGGTTTTCTGAACTCAAAAATCGTCACCACTCAGTACGGCCACCTTATACGTGACCCAAAAGTTGAAAACTCATCTGAAAACCATCAAAGTCTTAAACTTGAGGAGAAAATAAAAGCACTAAACGTGTAATATACGTTGGCATATGACAAAAAATTATTGTGGAAGAAACAAATTATATACAGAACAGAAACAATGTATGCAATATGCAAAGGCTTCATGTTGCTTTGGGCAACGACCCCACCCACCTCCCTATTTGCCAAGATTAGGCCAGTCTTCACTGAAGACCCCTCACCTTAACATCCCCACCCTCCCACCCACCCGTTCATACACATAGAAACATCACGAAACATGATTACGTCACTAAGCCTGTTAGTTTGGAAATGGATGAAGCACTGTGAGCCTCCAAAGCCCCCTCTCCCCCCACGCACACACTTTACTCCCTCCTTTCAGTCAGAAAGGGGAGACGGGGCTTTGGTGCAGTCGTTCCACTCATCTGTCTCGGGGTTGTACACCTCCACCGTGTTCAAGAACTCGTTCCCGTCGAAGCCTCCCACCACGTAGATGGTTTGGCCCAGCATGGCCACGCCCGCATTGCTGCGTGATGAGATCATGCTGCCCAGCATCCTCCACTCGTTGCGGGCAGGATCGTAGACCTCCACGCAGCGGAGAGCGTGGGAGCCATCGAATCCGCCGACAACAAACAGCTTGCCTACGAAACGCGTAAAAAAAAATTAATTCTCCGTTAGAATACATGACCCATCACATCGAACGGAGGGTTAAGTCCTAAAGTGGTATGCGGTGAAACAATGCAAGAACTGCATTGAATAAATAAATGCCTTATTAAATGGATCATTTAAATAAACTATCAGACATATAAAATTATATATATTTTTAAGTGCCTGTGACATCAAATTTTTGTAATAAACATGAAAGCAATTTTGGAAAGATAACATTTATAAACATGTTGCAAAACAAATTTCATGTCGCTGAGATGCACGGTTGTTGAGATATTTGCATGTGAAGAAACAGGAAGTGATGTCAAAGGGGAATGTCTGAATGTAAACAGAGCGTCGTTACAAAAGCTAACAACACAGACTGCAGAGAAGAATCTGATGTTTCTTTAGATTATTTTTAGTTGCTATCGAAGAGACAAAAAAATTTAAATAATTTTGTTTTAATAAACTGAGACCCGAGAGTTTAACGAGTTCCTCTTTGATGTCACTTCCTGTTTCACTTTGGCAGAGCCAAATTCAAAAGAAAATAGGCCAGTTATGTAACAAAATGGATAATATCATGTGTACTATACCAATTTTATTAAGTATAAAGATTTTTTATTTGACTTTTTGTATTTGAAGAATAGGCATGTCACAGGCACTTTAAGCCTTTTAGCAATGGGTTGTTGACTTTGAGCAAAAACGTCTTAATTTTTTTTACATTTCCCTTGCACTCTAACTAGGAAATCTCAACATCTTATTTCTATTTGAGTGCTCCTATTTAAAATGACATCAAAAATTCTTCATTAGAACAACCTAATAATAGGATTCAGACCAAATATCAATGTATTATTGTTATTAACGAGACAAATCAAGTAGGGCTGCCACAATTAGTGAACTAGCCACAATTATTGTCGACTATTAAAATCTAGATCAAATGTAATAGTTGATATTGTACGTCATTTTTTTCTAACTTTGTTTTTCTCTCCAAACTGCTGTGGCAYTTTCCACTGCCACGTCTGCCTTTCTGTCCTTGATACACATGCGCAGTAGTGGTAATTAGGACTGCTACAAATGAGTACCTTTTTAAAAAAATATTTTTATCATTTTATAGGTCTTTAAAAAATAAAATAAAACACAAATTTAGAAAAAAACGATGCATCGACTATTAAATTAGTCGTTGGCGATATTAATAGCTGACATAATCGCGACTAGTCGACGAATCGTGGCAGCCGTAAAATCAAGCCACATCTCTGGAACTGCTCAGAATATCAGTATAACCCAGTGCAGCTTTAAAAGCAGGAATGTGAAAATGTACTTTTGTACAGTTTGACCTAATCCTCAGTTTGATGGGACGAGTCACCAACAGTATGTATATACATTTTAAGTTATTCCTTATTAAACAAATGTATCACAGTGGTGCTGTAACCACAGTTTRGTGTCGTTACCTGCATGGACAGCAACAGCAGCTCCTCTGCGAGCCACATTCATGGGGGCCACCAGGGTCCAGGTGTTGTTCTCAGGGTTGTAACGCTCCACGGTGTTCAGGCAGTTCCACGACTCTGCACCCCCAATCACATACATGAAGCCATCCAACTCGCACACTGCTGCCTGGTGCCTCCCTGAAAACAAAAGTTGGGTTAAAAATGCCACTTTGTATACCGTTTTATACTGTATTGGTGTTCCTAAATTYTTTTCCAATTTCTAAATGTACTGCATGCAAAACGGGGCGGAAACGTACTGATGTTGAGGGAGGCGCAGTTGGACCAGGTTTTAGCCACAGGGTCAAACACGTCGCAGTTCTTCAGGCCCTTCTGCCCACAGGGGTCCGACCCTCCCACAACGTAAAGCTTGTTGTTCAAGGAGCAGACACCTTCACAAAGACAACAGCTGTGAATTCAACTAGAAGGCTAAGCTGATGAAGGCACTGCCTACTTTAAATTTTTTTCTCTCACTAGTCCTTGCACAGTGGACCAACCTGCGTTGCAACGGTTTGTCCTCAGTTCTGACACCTGAACCCACTCGTCAATATGTGGATCGTACATCTCCCCACAGCTCAGCTCATCAGAATGTCCGTTGGAACCCCCGATCACATACAGCTGACCCTGAGAGTTGGACAAGAATTGGTGATTAGAATTGCACAGCACAAGAAAATCTATTTGAAACGCTTGATTAAAGTGTTTACCTAGAACAAGTAAAGCACGTCAGAACACACGCAAGCTTAGCCGATATCCAATCCGTCTTTTAATTATAAAGTAAATACACTGGAGATAAGGAGGGCTAGTAGACTTTACCATGAGCACGGCCATCTGGAACCGAGCCCTCGGAGTCCGCATGGGTGCGATGAAAGTCCAGCAGTCCTCGCTGGGATCGTAACACTCCACAGTCCTCAGACACTCCTCTCTGTTGTAACCTCCTACACACACACACACACACACACACAAGTTCAGAAAAGGGTGTTAGGGTGCGTCAAATGGATCGATTTTACTTGTCTTTTCTTTAAATCCCTCATTCAGTGCTAACCTGCTGCGATGAGTTTCCCATTCAGAGACGCGGTGCCCAGGCCGGAGCGAGCGTAATGCATGGGTGAGAGCGGGTGCTCCTCCACCTCCTCGGGCTGGGCCTCGAAGCTGAGACTCTTCACCAGGCAGGGAGTGGCAGTCGGAGAGGTCTGAGGGCTGTTGCGGCCGTGTATGAAGATCACGCACAGCACGCCGTCCAACACAGCCAGACACAAATAGTTGTTGTCTAGGAGGAAAAAAAAGAACAAAAGTAAAGAATCACATCTTTTTATTATGCAGAAACCATTCGTGGTCACTTGAGACAAAAAACACTTACTTGAGGTCTTCTCAGAGGCGATGTACTTCCACTCTCTCCTGGCGCTTGGTTTTTGGACATTTGCTGCTTGGTTGGAGGGCGACAGGCTTCCTGAAGAGCTGCAGCTGAGCTGTCTCTGGGCGCTCTCACGGACAGGTTTCTTCTGCAAGAGCACAATGCAGCTACAAAAACTGACTTTGCACCACAGGCCCACCGATGGCCAATCTGAGCCTATTACATCTTAAACCTATACCAGGGGCTGCACAATATATGGAACATTTATCGCCACTGGGATAACAGCCTGCGTAATAGGCAAATCACCAAAAACGGCATCAAGTGCAATAAATGGTGAGCTCAGATGTTTGCATTTAGGAGTTTTGGAAATCACACAGAAGCTTGGAAGTATTTGACCAATAGGATGTATCTCTTTACATTAGCTGCCCTGTAAACATGGGTGGATAAACAACTGAGCAAGTTCAGTAAGAGTCGCAATGGCTGAGTGTGTCTTCTTTGAAGATTTTTAAAAGACCTGAYAGTAAGGGGAATTTTTCAGTACTTAGAGCATTAGAAAATGTTTTGAGGGCGATGTTGAACAGCTTTGCATGAAGTTTGCCGTTTCACTGCTAAAGCTGGGTTCACAGGGTGTCCGCAGGTCCTTAAAAAGTCTTAAATTTGTTTTAAAAAACTGTGCAATTTGGTCTTAAATTTGTTACTCAAAAGGTCTTAAATTTTGTCGGGCAGAAGCGATTAGTTCTCCGTCTCCCCCGGCTGTCTCTGCAGAACCATCGCTTATACTGTTGGTCTTAAATTTCATTCAAGGTGGTGGTCTTAAAAAGTCTTAAATTTGTTTTAAAAAACTGTGCAATTTGGTCTTAAATTTGTTACTCAAAAGGTCTTAAATTTTGTCGGGCAGAAGCGATTAGTTCTCCGTCTCCCCCGGCTGTCTCTGCAGAACCATCGCTTATACTGTTGGTCTTAAATTTCATTCAAGGTGGTGGTCTTAAAAAGTCTTAAATTTGACTTGCTAAAACTTAGATACCCTAGTTGAACCGGGTGCGAGGAGGCGTGCGCCAAAAGTGACGCAATCGTGCCATCCCTGCGGGTTCCTACAGTTAAAGGCAAGTTAAATTTAAGACCTTTTAAGACTTTTTAATGCCAAATTAAGTTAAATTTAAGACAAATTTCACAATAAACACAAAGGACAAAAAAATTAAAATAAAAACTGGCAGAAACTCGTGAATCAAAGTATTTTTGGTTGAAATATCCAAATATTTCTAATAAACCAAGTGTTTTAACCATACCTAACTGCTTTTGTCAAATATAGCAAACACATTCTTAGCAGTCAGTTTTAAACTTAATTTAATTCCTGGAAATCCTCTAACGACACAGAATTTGGGGTTTTAGTACCACAGTGCCCACCTAAAGTGCCTTTGACATCAATTTTTTTTGTAAGAAATGTGAATACATTTTTGGAAAGACAAAATTGTTAACATATTATGAAACGAATTTCACGTTGCTCAGACAGACGGTTGTTGAGATATTTGCATGGGAAGCAACAGGAAGTGATGTCAAAGGGGAATGTCTGCATGTGAATGCTTAAAATTAATGTTACCAATTATTTGAATATTTGAGACAAATTAAAGTCAGCCTATATACAATGTGTTAGCATTTTTAAGACTTTTGAAAGATTGATTTAAGACATTTTAAGGCTAATTAAGACCTTAATTTTGGATTGATGAATTCAATGCCTTTTAAGGATTCGCAGGAACCCTGTCTTCACATTACAGCACACTGATTTTTTTCTGCTAATTCTTTACGACTCAAAATGGAGCATAAAGAAGGCACTCTGCACCAATCCTAAACTAAACATTAAAATCRGCTTCGTTACCAGTCAGGTACTATAGCTACCACTTTGCCAGTCTGACATCTGTTCTTACAACAAGGCTGTTAATGARCCACATTTAAGCCAAATACAAATAGAGTTGTATCTTATCATAAAGCCCAGGGAGAATTTATCACACTAAATGTCACACCACAATAGATGCTTCATAAGCAAAGCGCAGGGGTACCTGCACAAACTGGAGGTGGTCCTCCTCGCCACCAAACACCTCACTGTGCCCCTCAATCACCAGCCCTCCATCCACCAGCTTATGGTCAGGTGAGTAGTAGAGCGTTTGCACCTGAAAGACAAACAGGAACAACACACCCATGTGGCTGTCTGTCTCCAAGGCAACACACTGAGAACCCCAGCACAAAAAAARGGAAGAAGAGGAGGGGGGAGCAGCAGAGTTGTCAGGAGGAATAGAGGGGGRGAAACGACAAACGTCTGAATCTTCAGCTGGATGGAATAATCTTCTCTTTGAAGATGCAGACTGCTGCTGTGGAGGTTGGGGGTGGGGGGGTTAAGAGTTTGAGCTCAAGAAAGGAGTTGCCGACTGTGTCAGTGGGTCTCCTTTGTTTGCATCTACAAAAAAAAAAAAAAAAAGAATTTGGGGAAAATAGAGGCTGCTTCTGGAAAGATCTTCAACAAACAGGAGGAGTTGCGCGTGGCCCTCTCGTCTTCCCTGCGGCTTGGAAACGGGTCTTTAGGCTGGAAATGTTGTTCACAGATGGCAGTCACAAAAAGCAGCAAAATCCAGAAGAAAAAAAAACACCTTAAAACTAATAATCCCATCAAGTAAAATCAAACTTTGTGTATTCTGTTCAGGCAAAAACTTAATACTAAAATAAATACTTCAAAAAATAATAAAAGTCACGCAGCTGCTCATCATACAAATTTAAAAGCAAAGAAGAAAAAAATAAACATTGGTTTAAAAATATTAATTTCATTTATAATCTACTACATAAAAATGCTTGAGCACAATCATTCAGTTYAATGACTAATGTGGGTGGTTCATGAATGTGCTAATGAACACGCAGACCTGCATGAAAATAACTAATGTGGTATAAAATGGGGACATTCAGTCTGATAAATGTTTGAGTAATGTGCTCTAGTAAACGGAGAGGAATGGGATTTATCTGTATGTGTGGAGGAAACAGATGGGGCCACAATGCTGCTTGGCTGCAAAGAGGGGCGGCTGAGAGGCAGTAGTAGTACTCCTCTCCTCCCTCTTTTCTCTGACTCATTTACCCTGGTGGCCTCAGTCGTGGCTCCTCAGTCTGGTCTCCTGCTGCTGATAATAAACCTACAGGAAAAATCAACGGGGAGGAGTGCCTGTTAGTGCTGGAGCAACAAACTTGCACCTGTTCAGACAATAAAAGGGGCAGTGAGAAAGCAAACAAACAAACAAAAAAAACAATATAAAATAAAATAATCAAGGACCAGACCTTTGGGAACCTTTTGAGTTTGTGTTTCAGATGAGACGAGCCCTGTAATACTAACACGGGTTTGTGTGTAAACCCAGCACATACTCAGAAACACTAGAAACCAACCCAAAAGAAAAACAAGAGCAAATGAGCAGCTCTTTTGGCTCACCTCTAATTTGAAGTATGGATCAGGCATACAGAGTTTCTTACTGCAAAAACCTCAAATCAGAGGAAAACAAAAAGAACAATCCTGACAAAGCAGCGTGACATCGGCATGCCAGTTCCACTGCAGTCCTTTCAATGACATCGCAATGTCACAAAACAGGAGGAGGAGGAAGAGGAAAGGGAAAGTAGGACCAAAGAACTGGTCCGACAGTCGATACTGACCTCTTCCATCAGTCGCTCCAGTTGGTCGCCATTCTCCCAAAGGCTACGCTGCACCCAGTTTAGCACCTTCGAGTAGAGTTTGCCATTGCTGGGCAGGGTCAAGTGGTCTTCAAGCATCACCTCTAACTGTAAACATAAGAAGATTGTAATCACCACCAYGATTTATCCAACAGAAAAGAATTAACATACAAGTTTGGGCCATTACCTTTAATCTGGGGAGTTTAAGGAAGTCTTCCTGTTCAGACACGTCCAGCAGATGGTCCTGGATGTAACCGTCCACCTTTGCCAAAAGTCTGGGGTCTCCCATAGAGCTGGCAAAGTTTCGAAAGGAGATGGCATTTTGGAAATCCATTTTAGACAGCAGGTAGTCGCCACAAATCTGAGGAGGTGAARATACCAAGACTCCGTTATTACACTGGCACTTGTGATTTGAGTGTTATGAGCGAGAGCACATTTGTTTTTGGGAGAGMTGATGTTTAAATACAAACCTGTTTGACTCGCTCCATCTTGAACCTTTTGGCTGCCGAGTACACATCCTTGACCAGCTCCTTTTCTGCTTTCAGTCTGCATTACAAAACAAAAAAGTGGTTTCAGCTCAGAGTTTGGCAGACATTAGATCCAAACCAGGCAGCAAACGAAAGGTTGAAATGAATACTAACTGGGCAGTGTAGGCATAGTTGAGCAAGATCTCTATAGCATCTGGGTTTAAGTCCTCAAAAGTGATATGTGAGATTCCAGGAGTCTCAATATCACTGTTAAAGATCTCAAACAAGTACGGACTGCAGCAGGCCAGAACGGCACGGTGAGCCATCAGCTCRTGACCACACACCTGGAGAAAGGAAGCAAAAATCAGAAGCTGGTCCAGTTTGTTGAAGTGACAAACAGAAACCGCCATTTTTATGAATAGAATGTCTTCTAAAAAGGATTGTACAAGGCCTGAAGTGGGCAATATTTCTGTTATTTTCATAAAAATGCTAATCCATTAATCCATTAAAGCTGCCTTCAGGCCCTTGAAAAGGAGATTTACGATCATTGTGGGTTGTCATGTTAAATAAAAAGGTTAAARCAGGTTTTATTAAACAAAAAAMGTCAAAATAGATAAAAATGTTTACACAAGTAACCATACCTGCAGTCTCACGTCGCAGAACTGACCACTTTTTCTCAAAGCGTTCATTTTGGCCACCGTGGAATCCAGGAAGCTCTCATCCTCGAAGATCAAATAACCGTTTGGAGTCATGTTGGYAAATTTTTTTATTGAATTTCTGAAAATATATTAAAAAGAATATCCCACATGAAGTAACAACAAGCATACATGTCTTCTTGAGCGCACAACACCCTATTAAGCTGTGCAACACTGGTCATCAATCAATAAAAGCCATCTATTACAGAGAGAATTAGAATTAGGCGCCCRGAATGTGCACAGYGATTTATCAGTCCTATGCATTAGTCATAGGCTTACCTAATAGGGAGTAATCCAAATCCAGGAAARCGCCACTGCTGAGAGTAGAACAGGAACCAAATGTAGGAAGTAGGCAAAGCAGACCAAGATCGCAGTGGAACTTGGACTTCTTCACCCACGGAGAGGGGACTTGTTAGAAGAGATGCCAGCCGATGACAGCCGTGCGTAGAAGGGAGAGTGGGAGCAGCCGTGCGGACAAACTATCAGGCTTAAAGCGACTGTAATCAAGTCCTCGGGATCCCGTTGGCTATAGAGTAGTACTTATCCTGTGTTGGTCATATATTATAACCTAAAAGGGGGAAAAAAGGAGAAAAACAGAGTTGAGGTTTGCCTTTTTTTTTTGACATTTGAAATTGACCCTGTCTGCTTTTGGCAAGATAGCAGTGCAAGTATGAGTCAGTTCCACATGGTAAATGAGGCAACCTCAGACACAGGATGCCGGTTAAAAACCACCCTCCAGTTTTCTTTTCCATACAGAGAATCCCGTTAAAAAGCCTCTTCCTGACACGCAGAAGAGCTGCTGTCACACTGCATACAAAATTCAACAGTAATCCGTTTCACAGAGTCTGTTTGATGACGTCTTAGTCCCTCTATTAGGCAACATAATCCACCTTGAATTTGGAAACRGAGCTTGATTCAGATATTTTAACCAAGTTTGCTGGTAAATCATAAGAAACCCTGTCAGTTCATTTGCTATTCCTACCTTACACTTTATAAAATCTGCACACCTGCTGCTACATCCCGACAGGCCAGGAGAGACGTTCAATCAGCTCTCTGAAGTTAGATCTCTGAAACCCCACGGGCTGCACACCCCTCGATACATGGGCTGGGTTTTTTTTTTTAGGAATACAGCCTTTTAAAAAAAAAAGAAGTTGTCATCTGCTCAAACGCTGCATGTTTACTACTCTTCCCACACGTGGGTGAAAACCACCCACAAAACCAGTTTTAAGACCGAGGCAGGGAAGCAGGGTAACTATGTTGCTCGAGCTATTGTTAGTTTTATATTCCTCACATCAGCATGTGATTTAACATGAAATTTAATTRTTAAAATCTAATTTGTGTGCAGAGTCAATGGCACTGTGACAGAAAGCTTCATCTACATTTATGTTTGTGATTACTACGTATGTCTAGTCTGGAAAAAAAAAGTATTGTTGGAAAGATACTAAAAGGCATGTAAACTAAATATTTCACTCTGACATTTATTTACCAAGGAGAAAAAAGGCTGTGCACATTTTGAAAAAAGCTATTTTGCTCTGCGACACTGATATTGCCTTCTCAGTATATAATCAATAATATGTGTGCAAAACCTGCTGAGGGYAATGGGTGTGAAAAATGCCAGACATTTTTCCAATGGCCTACTAAACTTGCAAGTGCATTATCCTCATGATCAGAATTGTGATCACGATCAGATGTTGTGATGGGATTACCCAGCCTTAAACAGGACAAAATACACCGACTGGCAGCAGATAAYGGTTTGTTTAAATCGACAGGGCAGTCTAGCTGTTACCTCCAGGCCAGCTGATGTGAAAYCCATTAGAAATATTAAATGAAGTACGCAAAAAAAAAAATATGCCACTATCAATGAAAAATGTAAGTTCTAAAATGCAAATAGTGCAYGTTAAAATCACTGAGCTGCACTTTCAGGAAGGTTTCTAAAACCCCTCCCCTGCATGTTAATAGAAAGGGCACTGGCCTGGTTTTGGGTTGTTACACAACATCTGGCCGGAGACTCCCCCAAAAAGCTCATGCCCTCCAGATGCCTGGGTCCGCCACACAAGTTCACTGCCTCTTCATTTTCACCACCTAACAGCTCTAGCAGGCAAACCCCACCCCCAACTTTCTAGACTGTTCTTTAACACAGAGTTTCCATCTCAATCCCAGCTGTTGTTTTTGTACCATTACCAGCATTCCTGGCAGAACCAGCAACCAAGCTTTCAGTATTGACTRAATAAAACCCATGCCCATTGCACATTAAATATGCAAAAACAATTAGTCTAAATTATTTTATTGCTCAAACACATAAATATAAAAACAAAGTGGTTAGGAGGTTCATGGTTGGCTCTGCTATAGATTGRGCGGGGTACATAAAAAAGGCAATCAGACAAAAAGAACAGTCATCTGAAATAAATAATAAAAAGTTAAGACTGTCCACTAGTTTGTCACAAAGAGTAGCTCTGAATGCATTTCCACCCCATAATTATTCCATCCGATTAAACAGGCACAAAAGTGCAGCTCTGAGGCTGAACAATCAATGCTTGTTAGACTGCCATCCAGTGGCCAAACGAGGCATTGACGAATATTTCATCAGCTTTTAACTGAGTGGAAATTTACGGCTTACAATTGAACATTAACGAGAAACCAGTAAAAACGCTTGTATGCAGCACAACAAATTCTACAGAGCTTCAGGGGGGAGGGGGTAAAAAAAAAACAACAACTCATGATACCGATGAAGAATCAGATTTAACCTCGAAAACTGGTCCGGATAAAAAATGGAGACGTCAAAAATGTGGAGGAAACACCCCCATCAGCCTGCACGTCAAAAACGAGGCAACTTAATTCAATCAACGTAACCACTCCCTTTTCCCCCCCTCATTTCAATCTCAAAATAGTCTCAAAATAAGCTGTCAAAAACGTATTTTATTTAATTAAGTTATTTCAGATTTCTCCACGTGGTTGCCACATCCTCGGAACCGGATTAACAGCACAATAGGTCAAACACTGCGTCAGCGTTTGGCAAATCTACGACCCAGAAACGTGATTTTTTACACGCTCCCACACTACCTAAAATTAATTTAGACACATTTAAGTATTTTAATATATAGATTTAACCCTCTGAGACAGTTATTTGAGACATATGGCGCTGATGTACCATCCCCCCCACCCAGAGGGCACGATCATGGAAGCTAACACAGACACGTTCACGAGATCCGAATTAGTGTTAGCAAGGCCGTGATGWCTGGCTAGGAGCCAGAGGTCTACCGGAGTCCGCTACCGGAATGTGGGTCAGAGACGGGAGACTCCCCAAATTAAGTACCCGACATCATTAGGATAACTCGACTTTGACACTGATTAGAAAGACAGCACAAATAATAAAGCGACATTGAGCTTGAACAGATGTGGATCGGAAACAAGGAGACGGGTTTGCTAACGGGAGGATGGGAGAGCCACGACGGTTTAATTAATTGAATAAACCACGACGAACCTATGTGGAGGATTTAAGTGAATTCGCGAGGTTTTTACCCTTTATTCGCCAACAAYTGCCCAATGTTCTCTTTATAGCGGAAATAGGCGGTTTTGTGTTAACATTTTTCGCGCGTCTTTACACACAGAGCCGATTCCAGCGGTTTCCTAYTGCCTCTCAACCAGAGAGGAAGAATTAATTTTAAAATAAGATTAACCCTGAATGAAGAGGAGAAAAGGAGTTCTTAGCACGGTTAACACCCAGATACTTAACAATGAACGACGTTAGGAAGCACAAAGAGGTAAAAATAATAATAAARCAAGATAAATTTTCTTACCTGAGGCTTTTGACGRCAAACCATATTAGACATATTTAATGCGAAGTCAGAGTTTGTTGGTTCGGATGAAGTAAAAGACGCCACGCGACTCCAGGCACGGTTTGTGCTGTGAGAAGAGGGTGTCTCCTGTGTTTCCTAGGATATAAAAATGCGACCACTCTCTACCCAGGATAGACCAGCTCTGACTGTAAAGAAAGCGCGCTCCCGATAAAATCTGCGCGCATGTCATGATTGGGCGGAGCAAAGGTTTGCTTTGTGGGCGGATCTATGGGATCAAGAATACGCAATGGAGGTTTACAGCAAAACGGGGTTTGGCAGGCCAATTTACCATATAATCAAACAATGCTTCTTTACATTTTAAAACAAGGATGGGCAACTTGAATGATGGAAGGATGCTACAATTTAGTGTTAACACTACCAGAGGACCACATAATGCTGCACACTGACCCAAATGTAATAAAACTGACATTTTAAACAGTCTTTGTATGTCTATACTGTTTATTAAACCGACATACGGTGCCGTAATTCAATGTCATATATGCATGTTTAGGTTATGAATACAAAATGTTTACAGCAAACAAAAAATAAACTCTAACTTTAGCAAGCTGAAGTGCAATAGCATACGATACTTTGAGTGCAGACTCCTGCGTGGCTATGGTTCTGGTAAAATATCTGCTGTTCATGTACTTGCAACTTCAGTGAACTTTTCATATTTAGCTTTATGCTTAGTGGTGACTCAATCCTTCATGGTAGACAGCATCTCTTAGCAGACTAAACACATAAGTTTGCCTTAAAATCTAAAAAAACCCTCTTATTTTTAATTTAAAA
>NW_013952443.1:2462748-2464225 GCF_001266775.1 Austrofundulus limnaeus | reverse complement strand
TTTTTTTTTTTTTTTTTCTTTTTACATTCCTTTTTTATTTTATGCCCTTTGTCTTTTTAAATTAGCCTGTAGTTGTTTTATTTTTAACAACGTCCCTTAGCTTTTGAAGCACCGTTGCACAAGTCGATGTCTATTAACAGGAAACATCCGGGCTAAACCTTCTCTGCTGCCGCACAGACGTCACTGAACTCATTCATGTGCCTTGACTGAATCGAGCTTAGTACTACCTCGGTACRTCAGTAATGAGATTACTCTGCTCTAATACTGATGTGTCAGACAGGCTTTGCGTGTGTGTGCTGATATCTCTGTAGGTTTAGCCTTACGAGCACACTGGCTTTGAAAACCCACAATTCATGGGCCCAGTTTTTATAAGCACATCGGCACAATTCTCCTCATAACAGCTCTCGTTGTGGTTTGTCACAACACTGTGTGCTTCCATCCATGAGAGGATGACACTTCTGAAGGCAATTTTGCTCTCTCTCTCRTGATCATAAAGACGAATTACTGGTTGCCAAGGATGGGAATATGTGTCGTATTTCACTCCTCTGGGACTCAGAAAACCAACCACTACAAAGGTCACTTTACAAAAGATGTTTTTTTTTCATAACAACTCAAGGTCATTTAGTCCATWCTAGCATGGAGTCTTCTCCGTTCATTTGTTTTAAAATCCTAAAAGCTAAAGTAGCAATCACTCGAAACTGCTAYTCTCAGTATGTCTCAAGACGCCGTTCAGAGCTCATTGAAAGGCCTGTCTGTGTGAAAGCCGTTTGGGCCTTCTGTCAGCGTTCCCCTCACAGTTTGTGACGGGGAACGGAGAAACCTTGGCAAGCGTTCAGGCTATTTTCTTGACACTGTGTCTAGAGACTCAGACACAATCCTGGCAATTAACACAGATGAAGAACCGTCAGCCGTTTCRGCTGACTTCCTCTGTTCTCTGCTGATTTGACTTGGGAATTGAAGGAACTACAAATAGTTTTAATTAGCAGCAGAAGTGATATTGTTGTACAYGTTGTAAATACCAGTAATAATAATTTATTTAATGTAAAATGCTATTAGGAATCAAATTCTTATGAGCATAAAAGAGCCAAGAAAACAGTAAAACTAAAACACAAACCGTTCATGTTCAGTGCACATATATTTCCTCCTCTAAAAAGCCTTAAATGTTCACTTTATACTAGGTTCTACATCATAAACTCATAATTCACAAAGCATGCAAATATGGGGTGCCAAGTGTAAATGAAATGTTAAAAATTTCACTAACATACTGTGTTTTTCATTATTTAGCATTGGAAATGTTAGCAGAAGTTAGGATCAGATAACCACGATGATGTCATCATCCTGCAACAAACATAAACAATGGCCACTGTTAGCCAATGCTAGCTGCTGCTAACGCTGCTGCTAACACTGCTGAAGATAATTTAAATTCCATCCATCCATCCATCCATCCATCCATCCATCCATCCATCCATCCATCCAT
>NW_013952443.1:2460647-2462151 GCF_001266775.1 Austrofundulus limnaeus | reverse complement strand
GTGTAAAATTATTAACACTCAAAAAGTGAGCTAAATAATGACAAATACATTGGGGATGTTTTTTATATTTAATTTTACACTTGTTGCCCCATATGTAAACAGCATACAATATCTGTTTTGACAAGTATCACTGCGATTGTTCAAGTTTTGAACTAAATTGGCTCAAGCAGCAACATAAGTGCATTTTGTCRACTCACTCTTCTCACTGTAGAACCCAATCAGAAGCAAACAAAAGGAGCACAGCTGAGACAACACATGAAATATGAGACATACCATAAATTACATTGTCATCTGCAATCATGAGTGAGGTGTAAACGTGTGTCGTCTCTATTCCATCACAAAYATTGCAACGTTATTTTGCTGAGTCACTTTGAAGGCTCTAGCGCCCCCGTTTTACACAGATTTGCTCAGTGAAGCTGCACRAACGTTTTCTGACAAGGACACTATAAATATTTTAAGTATCTGGGCCCAGCAGTAACAGCAAACTTGCGGTATTAAAATAGATACAAGATGTGGATGACAGAATTTATTGTTACATTACAGCCTTTAAGAAGGTTTTACTTTTTTAAATTGTTTCATTTTTGGCTTTAAGGTTTTATTATCATTTTTTTTACACTGATTCACTTGTGTGGTATTTGGTGTGAGCTGAAAGTATCTAGTTGCAGCCTCAAGKGTTTGTGCTGTGTCTGCTTGTTTTCCACACTCTGCCCCGACTTTTCACAGAAATGTCTCATTAGTTTTTTCTTAGTACYACATCCTGGGATTGCCTTAACAGTTTGAGGACCGTGATATATCATTTGGAGCTGCTGAAGCAGACATTGTAAGATATTTGCCAAATCCTATTTATGGGACCTTTAGGCAACTTAATGATTAAATCATTTTATTTCAYCACACCAATAAAATCACATTTTGTACTTTTATTTTGAATGTTTTTTTTTATTCATTGTTTTCTGCTGCTGTTAAACATY
The DNA here is from genome assembly GCF_001266775.1 of Austrofundulus limnaeus. NCBI lineage: Eukaryota > Metazoa > Chordata > Actinopteri > Cyprinodontiformes > Rivulidae > Austrofundulus > Austrofundulus limnaeus. Next base: position 2,461,183 of record NW_013952443.1, on the reverse strand, counting down.
TTTAAAATTATAACTAAGTAGTATTGATTTATAGATTTTTTATTTTATTTTTATTTTTGGACTGATTATATCTAGAGTCATATGCTAACATAGTTACAATTGGCTGGTTGTTATTTAAAAGACTTTATGCAACTAAAAGTAGCAAAGTGGAAGTGGAACCTCATTTGAATGCTTCAAACTAAACTACTTCTGYATTAACAGCTGATGTCTAATATGTCTGAATTACTGAAAACTGTACCTATGTAGACTGTACTAAAACACTGTTGTCTTTTGCACATCACTGTGCACAGTAATAATCAGTGGTGGGCAGCATTAATCTAAAAATTAGTTCCACTAGTCCTAAAACACTAACTCAAATATTTAGGTCCCCTAATTCTTAAGCACTAACACACTGAAATTTTTAGCAAACGCTAATTCTAAAGCACTAAAATAACCCAATCAACCCATAAACATTCTTCAACAGACAACATGTGTCACATGTTGCCATGTTGCTCTCTTAAGACTTATCATTAACATTTCACAGTTTGGGTTCATAT
>NW_013952443.1:2456932-2459742 GCF_001266775.1 Austrofundulus limnaeus | reverse complement strand
CAACAACAACAACAACAACAACAACAACAACAACAATAATAATAATAATAATAATAATGATAATAATAATAATAAACCTCCAGGTAAGGACGAAAACAGTCACAAGTGCACATTCCAGGAAAATGCAAGCTACCTGAATGTTTTTCAGTGGTACAGAGAGAGTGTCAGTTTTCAAACACTCCACCCTTTTTTGTCAGTTTCACAGTCAGGAAGTGGGTCAGGGTAAGCAGAAAACACTCACCTTTGCAGAAACTCGCTGAAAGACAAACGCAAGGAAGAAAGCTTTAAAGCTCAGCCACATTGTAAACTTTTATCTTAACTAAGAGTCAGGCTGATCTGTGCAGGGCTCTCTGTAAATACACCCAGTGTTCTATTTAACAATGACCTGCTCGTTGTCAGAATCTAATTATTTTTCTGGAACACTTTTTTTTCCTGCCTGCAACTCAAAACTCAACATTTAYGTTGATTTTAGATGCGACATTGCAACAATTCTTCTCATAATAGTCTTTTATTCTTCTTTTTATGCGTTTTTAGTCTTTAATTAGTCTGTCTTTCCTTTCATTTGAGTGATTCATGTCATTGCATGAAGAGCTGGTAGATTTCTTTTAGAACAAGAAAGAAAMTGAGTTATCTTTTTAATTTTTTACTTTTTATGCCACCAGCAATGTTTTGATCTGATGTCTCTCACTGAGCTCTCTTTTTTTCCCCTCTGGCTGTTAAGACAAGATTATTTCAGAGAAAAACACATAGAAGTTCCTGTATTCAGGGTACCACACCCAGGAGGGAGTGTTTATGGGAAAATTTAACAACAAAAAGATAAAACAGTACAAAAACGAGGTTCAGAAGTTGTATTGGAACATTACATGGAAGCTTAAATTGAAGATTGAAGATGCAAAGGTCATGTCTGAATTAATTTTTATTCACAGTTTTACTTTGAAAAATGCATACAATACAGTATATGCGTTGCATCAATCTGTTTATGTTTGGAAAAAAAAAACATTTCTTTGAATATTTCCTCTCACAGGAAGTATGCAGCGATAAAATCTGGACAGACCCACACGAACGGTTAATCATTATTCTGTCAGAATTGTGCATAAAACAAACTTTCCTCTGATAAAAAGCGAAATAAAGCCACAAAACTGAGGACGAGCGGCTGCTGCGACAGAACTTGTCCTTTTTGATGGGACAAAGAGGTTAACCTTAAAAACACAGGTGCCCAAAAGATTTGGAATCATCACGGGTCGGCTTTGATCAAAAGACGACCGGTTTAAGGAAACGCATGTGAGCAAACAAATTAAAGCGCACATGGTCGCTACTGGCACTCGGAGCAGTTTAACTTTTAACTAAAGCGAAGGCCTTACGTCACCGACCCGAGTCACATTCATCCAGTTGTAGCTGGACTTCCTGGCAGGTTTCAAATGAGCCGATTACACCACAGTAACCCCTCAAGTTCTGTTCACTGGATTACATTTTATGGTCTAATTACTGCAATAAGTGTGATAAGAGATTCCATCTTATCTGTGCAATTCTAACCTTTTATGTTCCAAATAATAGGAGCCACAATAATTGAATTATTTTAGTGCTTGCTTAGAAAAAGTGTGAATGTTTACACAGAGTTATTACTCTTCTAGTTAAAGTTTGAGCTTAAAAAAGGRAGTGTAGGGATAAGTATGCATACCTGATTTGAACGTCCTTGAGAGGATATTTGACCTGGTTTCTGCTGATTTTTATGTCTTTTTAAGAGCTTGGACTACCAATAAATGCAAGGAGACTCAGAAGGACGCTAAGTGTTAGAAACGTTAAATAAAACATGTCTTTGATTTGTTGTGCTTTTATTTTGTCTCAACAAACTCAGTAAAGATTTTTCTTTGCTTTAATTTGAGACATTTATTTTGTGAGCGCTTCACAAGCTTTCACACGATTGACATCAATTTTTTCCCTGTTTTTTCAGCACAWATTTCATTCTGCAACTTTTGTGMTATTTCAACAATTCATATATCTTCTGCGTTCATCTTCTTCAGGACATTCCAGCTATGACTTTTGCTTTTTCTGTCATTTATAGATATTTGACTTTTTCGGCCACATTTTCCCCAYTGAAAATGAATGGAGCTGTTTTCAACAACCTTAAAACCATTCAAAATGATTATAAATCTTTACTGTAATTTATACATTTTGTTCTGGTTCTGCTTATTTTAACTTTCTGGTACTACCGGTAATCGTTTTTTATTGTTGCTAATTTTAGCCTTTTCTCTGCTTTCAGCTGAAATTCTACTCCTTTAGCTATTCTTCTGCTATCTTCTACTTTTTGTGCTTCTTTCAGCTAATTTAAGCTTTTTTGTGCTTTTTTCAGTTGCTTTCTGATAATCTCAGYTGTTTGCTGCAATTTTAGTCACTGTTCAGCTGTTAAAAGCTAAAATTATTATTCTTTCAAGATAAATGAACATTTTGGAGGTCATTTTAGCTTCTTTCTGCCTACTTCAGCAAAACATGTGCTCCTTCTGCTTTTTTTGTGCTAATTTCAGGATTTTAGCTACATTTTAGCTGTTTTACTGCACATTTTGGACATTTCAGCTATTGTACAATATATTGTCAGTTTTTTGTACTTTTATTCTTTTTTTTTTTGGCTAATTTTACTTTTTAACTCCACAAACTCTGTCTGTGTACATTCAACCTGTTTCTGCAACCTTTAGCTACCAAGTTTAGTTTTTTTCTAATATTTCTGCTATTTTTAGTTATGTTATATTTATTATTTAGAATATGTAATATTTAGTATTTTATATATTATATTTACTATTTAGTATATGTTATAC
>NW_013952443.1:2455439-2456646 GCF_001266775.1 Austrofundulus limnaeus | reverse complement strand
GTATATGTTATACTATACATATATTTAATATTTAATATATTTATTTTTAGCTACTATAGTTAGCTTTCAGCTAAAGTTTTTAGCAATAACACTAACATTAAGGAAATGCACTTTCTCTAGTCATAGGATCAATTCAGACATTAGCTTTCTCTGAACTTTCTTGTTAGTTTGTTGAGGTGAACGAGATGTTGTTAGCAGAGTAGCAGACAGGTATTTATCTGAGACATGCTGTAACAGGAGAGCCAGCATTTACAAAAAGAGCTAAAAAAAAAAAAGTGCAAATTAGTTGCAGATTTGGCTGCAGAGGCCCCTTATTCCTGATTTGATTCAGCCTCACCAACACCACGTCTGTGTTCTCCTCAGGAATATGAAGACAGGATGTGCTTATCTGTGGTTGCACACAGCGTCCTTGTGTTGTTATATTTTTTTGTGCAGCTTTTGTTTGATCATCATTGCAAGTGTTTCGTGTTGTTATGGCACCAGCAGGCATCAGGAGGACTCGTCTGCTGTAGTTCACAACTTGTTTRATGACAAATCCACGTTGAATCCATAACAAATACAGAACCGAGCCACGTGGACTTTATTTAGAAAAATGTGRAATAGTTTGTTAGATGTGACAATAAATACACCACAAGTTGTGTATGATGATTATTAAGTTAAAATTAAAATCTTGTTAAAATTCTAAAATCTTTATTTATTTATTTTTACTTTATGCTTTCTTTTTTTTTAGCTCAGATCCAATGAATATTTATGTATTAAAATTATTGTGCAAAGCCTGAAAATGTGCAAATCCTATCGGGTCACATGTTGATTTTTACATTCATTTTCACTCTGATAGAGATTTTAAGATTTTTTTCCTTCCCCATATGAGCTCACTCAACAAGTTTAGAGAATCAARTTGAATTAAACAGCAATAAAATATGAGTGTGGGAATAACATCATTGTAAAATTTCAGCCCTTTTTATTTAATTTTATTTATTTTTTGTGGCTCCAGCAATGTAGCATCATTAACACAAAGTAACGTCTTTAAAAGCATTGTGGCGCAGTTTCCTGTGTACACTTCCTGAATGTCACCTTACCGTTCTGACTGGATGTGTTGGTATTTTGACCCAGATCYTTTGTTTTGCCAAAAATACCGTTGCTGACTTCTCAGAATCCAGTTTCTGTCCTTTTCCCCAAGGTGTGAGGACGTGAAACTGTTGGTTTT
>NW_013952443.1:2453362-2455271 GCF_001266775.1 Austrofundulus limnaeus | reverse complement strand
ACACACACACACACACACACACACACACACACACACACACACACACACAGAGCAGCACGTGCTCTCATCCAGCTGCACCCAGGCTGAGGAGAAAAACATGCAACGACCTTGTTGATACTCCTCTACTGGAACGTAAATCTACCCACAAGCCTTCATAGCTGCGTCACCATGGAGACATATATTGGAAATCTGAAGCCAGTCCACGTGTGCCTTTTCCTTCGGATTCGCCCAGGCAGACATGCATTGCATGGGAATCTGTCAAATTCAGTACTTTGTGGGAAAAAAAAGCGTGGCTGCTGTGTTTAAAGATTTAGGCGTTATGCTTCTGCGAGGAGGAGTGAGTTRGCTGTTTCTACCTGCGGGCCAAAACAAATGTAAAGTTATTTATAGGCTGTGGGTGAATGAGGAGGTTTAAAACATGTACGAGTAAAAAAAAAAGACAAATGCCAAACTATTAATTTATGTGAAAAGACCAGAAAATAAAGTGTTCAAAGTTTTAAAAAAATCTCTCAAAATCTGCTGATTATGGTGGAAGTTCATTCAGGGGTTAGACGGCTGATATCAGACTAAATGTTTTCAGAAAATGTTGTTACGGGAACAGATAMGTTTCTTTCTCATAATATTAGTCACCCTTGTGTTTTCATTTACCTCTCGTTTCGGATCTGATTTGTTCAAAACTGTTTGGGATCATTTTAGTGCAGACAAATATGACACAATCTCTTTAAAGTGCCTGTGGGGTCAAATTTTTYTGTAATACATATGAATGCATTTTTGAAAAGATGGCATTGATAAAATACTGCAAAATAAATTTCATGTCGCTGAGATGAACAGTTGTTGAGATGTTTGCCTGTAAAGTAACAGGAAGTGATGTCAAAGAGGAATATCTGCATGTAAACAGAGCATTGCTACAACAGCCAACAACCCACAGACTGGTATCTGATGTTTCTTAAGATTATTTTGAGTCACTATCAGAGAGAGTCAGAGTTCAAATAATATTGTTTCAATAAACAAAGACCAGAAAGTTTTCTTTGTTAAAGAGTTCCCCTTTGATGTCACTTCCTGTTTCACTTTGGCTGAATCAAGTTCAAATGAAAATCTGTCAGTTATGTGATAAAATGGGTAAAATCTTGTCTATTATTCCAACTCTTTTAAATATAAAGATGTTTTTTTTACTTTTTGTATTTGAAGAATATGCATGTCAGAGGCACTTTAATTCTCTTGGWTTTAAATTCCCCCTTCTGTCGGTCGTTTCTCAGTTTATCTCTTCTCAGCGTACGTTATCTCGCTGTCGTCCAATTTGTTTTGTTGTTTGACTTCAGCAGAAAATYGAAACTCGTTACTTTTGCCCATACGACTTAACAACATGTTCACATTTAAACAYACAGTATGTTCCTTTTTCTCAGCTTTGTATTCTGCAGACACATACAACAGGAAGTACAGAGGAAGTTGCAATTATGTAAACAGCACAAGACATATGACTGAGTCAGATGTTCCGACATTTAATTTGGACGGTTTCCTCTCCTCCTAACAAGTCTGTGTTAACCATCACACAAACAGAAACGAGTTAATTATAAAAACAAGCACAAAAATRCAGTTTTGATTTTAAAATAATCTACTGGTAGATACAACCATTGCTATGATGCACAACATGACTCCAAATAGTAAACAAACAACAAAATATGTTTGTAACAAAACCAATAAAAAAAAACACTTTAGCGAGAATAAATAAATTAAACTAACAGAAATAACTGATATACATTTTAAATGTTCAGTACTTAAGTGTTTTCCTTTTATGATTTTGCTGATGTACTTATCTATTGTGTTTGTAACTTTGCTTGATTCTTGTAAAGTCAGGGGCGGTTCCAGGGGCAGAGCCACAGGGGCATTGACCCCACCTGAAATCTGACAC
>NW_013952443.1:2450707-2453165 GCF_001266775.1 Austrofundulus limnaeus | reverse complement strand
CTCCATAACACCTCAGCAGTGCCACAGGCTGATTGCCTCCATGTTTCGCCGCATTGAAGCAGTCATTTCTGCTAAAGTATTCACCACCAAGTATTGAGTGCATAACTGAACATAATTATTTGAAGGTTGACTTTTTTTGTATTAAAAACACTTTTCTTTTATTGGTCGGATGAAATATACTAATTTTTTGAGATAGGGATTTTTGGTTTTTCTTTACTTTTTTGCCAAAATCATCAATATTAAAACAATAAAAGGCTTGAACTACTTCAGTTGGTGTGCAATGAATCTAAAATACGTGAAAGTTTAATGTTTATCAGTACATTACAGAAAATAATGAACTTTATCACAATATGCTAATTTTTTGAGAAGGATCTGTAGATGCAAATTTAATTATYATGAGTCGTCATCAAGTTACGACTTTTTCCATGTCGCTCGTGTGTTCTGATGCAAACACACGCACACACAAAAAACACACACACACTAAAACTCACATGTATACCAGTACGCTTCATATTCTCGCACAGTCTGAGCTGCTTTCTGCAAAAACAAAAGCCTGACAGACAAACACATGTGCTCATCTGTTGTTKTTTTTTAAGAAAGAATGTGCAGAGCATCAGAGAAAACAGTTACAGGGACAGAATCAACTTTAAAAAAATAAAAGCTAAATGCTTTTCATCCACTGTTTGTCATGCCTGYATTGACATTGCCTTTTTCATTTGTCATTCGGAGCTGCAGAACTTTGTAGAGTTTAACAGTTCAGCTGAAACAGATCCCGTCTTTTTTTTATCTTTAATGCAGTGTCGTCTCTACCGCCGGATTGTTTTATTGTTTACATCAAATTTCACATAAAAATAGCTGCAAAACAGAAATGAGAGGGAAATATTGTGTGAGTGCGTGTGAGTGGGTGAGCGAAGCAGTCCGGGAATGAGGACAACTATTTGTGTACACAAATGCTGCTATTCACCCGTGTCAGTTGCCGCACTGTCTCTGAAAGGCAAAAACCAAGAGTGGGAGAAAGGGCTTAAAAAGAAAAGAATAGACGGATTACAATGGGTATGTTGGTGTGAATGGGCTCAACCAGTCAGCCTCACTGGTTAGATAAGTTGTTTCCACYACAAAAGATGGATTTTTTCAGAGATGAGGGATCATAAAGCCGGGGATTAGGTCTGTTGGGCAACGCAGCACCAGGCCCCGGCTCCAGGGCAGGCTTTCTCTTCGGCTTATCGGAAAGCATGGAGGCATGTGTCATGTGGATCTTGTTTTGGTCTGAGCGGCTGATGTGTGTGCTCTGTGGGTCATGCTTGTTCTGTGAGGCTGCTATCAGTGATTCACTAATAATCGGGCTAAGGAAAACTTAAAAACCTGACAAGGGAAAAAGAACTTCATAAGGCCAAAAAGGTTTATTTGMAAAGTGATCTCAAGCAAATACAAAGAAAAAAACTGGCCTTATTTGGTTACTTTTTGTCACTTCTCAGAGGTATTTTTAAAAAACAGTTGAGGTTCTGTGATGCTAGGAATGGSAGATGGTGATGTGACTGAATGCTAGAGGCGATGCAGACAGAAAGCTGCTTGATTAAATGAAAAGCTTGGAATTCAGAGGAGATGTCATGCAAAAATCCACCTTTTTTAGCCATTACATGCATTTTGTTGTGTACTTGAAGTCTCTAGGAGGCAGGAAAGTTGAATTTAGTTTCTCATGGTGCTGCAAAGATATCTTTATGTTCTGTTTGGGTCATATTTTTCAGCCCGTTCAGTTTCTCTATTTTCTATGACATTTTCTGAACTATTACGTCAAATTATTTGCGACGGAATTACCATATAAGATCTGGACTTACCGACTACAATTTCCTTGTCTTCGTGCTCCTCAGGCTCTGGGTCAAACTCTGGCCCCAACATGTAAGGCTGGATGGACAAGTCTTCTGTTGTTGACATATTTTAATTAAATTGCAAATAAAACATTTCTCTGAATCCGGAGTGGACCGGTCTGGAAGCTGGAGGGGGGCGGGACTTGAAGCATCTTAAAGGAACGGTGACAAAACAAGCTGTTTTGACACACACACACCAGAAAAGGGGTGAAAGAAGGGCTGGTGAAGATCAAAAAAGAAGGAATTCAGATCAAATCATTGCAGTTCCACTTTATAAAGACCCCAACTGAATGATTTCAATTGGAAAAGGAAGAATTTAAAATCAGGAAATATCTACTTTAAACTACAAAAGGCTAACTGACATAAAAAGTAGCAAAAAGTTTGCTAAATTTATCAAAAGGCTGTTCAAAAGTAGCAGAACAGTAGCTAAAAACTAAAAGTAGCATAGCAGGCTGAAGGAGATTTCATGAAAACAATGTTTTTGAAGGCATTAAATAGTTTTAGAGGGGAAATCTTTGTAAAGAAATGTAGCATTTTGAAAATTATAATATTCTCACAAACCAATGAGCTGAACATTTTAAAAACAATTATTT
>NW_013952443.1:2445388-2447865 GCF_001266775.1 Austrofundulus limnaeus | reverse complement strand
TTTATATACAGTGAAATAAAAATAAATTATGAGGTGAATGAAAAGGGTGCAGAATGAAGAAAATAAATCTTATTTTATCTGTCCCTTGTTTTCTAAAAACAACTTCAACAAGCCCAAGCTTCAGTAATCTCCATATTTACAAAATATAAAACAAAAACATAAAACATCTTCGTATCTTATTTCCACTAACTTCTACAAATGGTGTATTTTCCCAATAATTTTGACTTAATCATCTTTTTACACATAAATATTTTTAGAGATTTATTATAATAGTAGCAAGACTTTTCCACTAACTTATTCCTTGAATTACAAACCTTTCATTCAGACTGGTTTAAAAAGGAGGTTTTCAGGAAAAAAAATTCTCTTGAAACAGTTTTTTTTACTTAATATTTGAGGGTAATTTTTTTCTTATAATAATATTTTGACTGGCTAAAATACAGTGTAAACTCTGCTTCACTGTTCACAAAATTAAACATGAAACAATAATGGTCTCTTGAGTAAACATCATAGAACCAACATTTATTCTCTGTTTTTTATGTGCCTTGGTTTTTAATATAAACCCTGGGAAAAGTCTCTAGGCACACAAATCCTCAAAGAAACTTTAGATTTAGTTAAACCCCAGAGTGAACTTAAATCGAATCATGTTCTTTTCTATTTCAATATTGTCCCTTCTAGTGGATTGTTGTCAGATAAATGCTGAATACAGAAAAAGTGTTGACACTGCACTGAGTCAGCACAACAAAGACAAGCTCGACAAATATTCGGTCTGAYTGAAAAATGTCACAAGGTTCAGAGAGATTTTCTTAAGAAAACAAAGTAGAGTTCCCCTCTCCTATAAGCTGATTTTTGTTGAAGTGGACCATGTTTCAGTACTGCTTACCATCCACTTTCCTSTATACAATAAAATGTGTGTCATACCTCATTGTTATTCACTAAAAAAAATCACTTCCCACCTTCTTACCGAAGCGTGGGCGGCTAGTTTTACAAAACGTTTCTATTGAACAACAGTGTAACACTCCGGCACCAGTGGAGGAAACAGTCAGGCCACATTATTATTTTAATCCTCTCTCCTCTCCCTTCTGTTCCTGCAGCATYATCAGGGTAGGAACTGTGAGCCTAATGTCAGCATCTTGAACCTTTTGGGTCGAGATGTGCTGGAATCAAAGAGAAAGTTATACAACTCTAATGCTGACTCAAATGGATTTTTGTTAGGTTCAGTAAAGCTTTGTTGGAACTGCCTCAGGCCTTTGTGGTCCTGCCAAGACCCAGACTTCTGCCACGATCTAAAACACACAAACTTGTTGCCAAAAGAAGTTCTGTGGCATTTGGAGAAAAAAAAAAAAACGGTCAGTGGGTATAAACGAACACAGRAGTGTTTGCGCACCTACATAAACAGACATTAAAACAAGACACGATTTATTGCTAAAATTTTAAGTAAAAATCTTGTGCAATAAGCAGCACTTATACTATACGTTGGGAATGACTCTTAGCTTTGACCACRCCAAATTTTGGTGCAGTATTTGCAAAATGGATTTAATTGTGGCACTATTTGTGCTTTTTAAGGAAAGTTGGCTGTAGTAGCCATCTTAATTTGAATTGTCTGTAACAGTTTATCAACTGAAATTATTAATTCATTGAATATTTCCTGAAAGTTTTGATGAAATCTGTTGAGTGGTCCATGAGACATTTTGCTAACTGGCTGACAGAGTTGACTCCAAAGAGTTGTGGTTTAAATTTAAACAAATACCTTGCACACTCAGTTGATGTGTGTACTAACAATTTCTTCTTGTCTACTTGCCGAGAACAGGGTGTGCTTCTTAATGCTGTTGTTTTTATTTCRGATGAGGAACATGTTAAGTAATCATTACAGAGCAATGTTTGCAAAGGTGTTCAAAAAGCTCTGCCCTCCCTATTTGTTTACCATGCAAAACCTCCACCGGCACGTGTTCTCTGCTCTCGTCACTTTAGCAAATCTTGGTCAGTGAGGTTATAATTTTYATTTGAATGTTTCCATGTCACTTTCCATCATCTCCCTCTACAGTCCTGACTGCCTTTAAATGAAATCTTGACATCTTGAGCTCAGACATTTTTTATGTAGTCCTGATGCATCTCWGTAATCCAGGTAAAAAATCAAAAAGAAAAAAATTGAATAGTTCTTCTGGACGGGTTCTTCTCTAATGAGAGAGGAGTAAAAGAAGCCATTTTTGTGAAGAAAGACCGTCCATCATTAAACAGAGGTGGAGGCCTCCGTTTTCAGTTGTCCCGCTCCTACAGTGCTGCCATTGCCAGTATCACTCCACCCCTGTTAACAATAGGTGTTAATTAGGTGTCAACGATAGCCATGTGATGTGAGTATCAGTCACATGGAGGCTATTGTTGACACCTAATTAACACCTATTGTTAACAGGGGTGGAGTGATACTGCCAATGGCAGCACTGTAGGAGCGGGACAACTAAAAACGGAGGCCTCCACCTCTG
>NW_013952443.1:2435262-2443050 GCF_001266775.1 Austrofundulus limnaeus | reverse complement strand
TCTCTCTCTCTCTCTCTCTCTCTCTCTCTCTCTCTCTCTCTCCCCCCCCCTCCCTCTCAGCTGACAGACTTTGCAACATTCCGCAGAAAGTGGCGCACACTCTGGCCCTCCTCTCCCATCCTCAGCTGACAGCGCGCGCATGGTTCTGATGTCGCTGTCTTTCTGTGGGGGTTCAGTCTAGAGTTCCCAAGACCCGAAACGACTCTGGGATCTGAAATGGGCTCCAGGTTGATGTGGACTTTGCTGGTCCTGTCAGCAGTGGTTTTTGCTGCGGGGGAAGAGGACAGGTCAGGGACCCGGGGTCCAGATGAGGACATCCCGGAGGGCGCGTCCACCCTGGCTTTCGTCTTTGACGTGACCGGCTCCATGTACGACGACCTGGTCCAGGTCATCGAGGGAGCGTCCAAGATCTTAGAGACCTCCCTGAGCAGRCCGAAGAGACCTCTGTTTAACTTTGCTCTGGTACCCTTCCATGACCCGGGTAATTATTTATTTCTTTATGCAAAATGTTTTTTTTAAAGTTTATTGTTTGTTCCACCTAAATATTGCGCACACCTCATGAGGAGGGTCTCTGCACACAGATGTTTAACCTGTTGGTCACTATCATTATCATTCCCTCTGCTGTCTGCAGCCTGATGATTAACTCAGATCTTTCAGGTAACTGAGTTGTACAGTCAAGCCAAATAATCCATAWTAACTAATAACTGCCAATATGTCATGAGAATAAAGTCCTCAGAAGTTTTAATAAAAAAAAAAAACGCAGACAAAGACTGCATCACGTCATTAGGCTTGTGTGTCTGATCAAACGAAATGGAAGATGTCCAGCTGTTAACATTCAACCTGCTATTTAAACCTTTCTAAAATATTATTTCCTAACATTTCAGCTCTATTTGAAAACTCCTATGCCAGAGGTGCCCAAAGTGGGTGCCCGTGGGCCAAATTTGACCTGCCAAGCCATTTGATTTGGCCCACTAGCAGTTATCCTGGTTACTAGATTGTAATCTCCTGTTTTATGTAGAAATACTATTTGCACTTTGATAAGTCTTTTCAAACATTGGTCCAACTACAGATACAAGGAGCTCTAGTCAGATAAACTTAACTCGTGGTGCTCACTTCATCTTTGAACTACGTTAAGATTAAACTTAAAATACAAGTAAGAGACATTTATATTAGATTTAAGTTCATTTCTAGATTTGCACACCTTATAAGACCCCATATTCTCAAATTTTAAGTAATGAAAAGTCCCAAGAGCCTTTGCTGCCTGAGCAAACATTGAATTTTCTCCATGTCCATGGGCTGGGAATAAAACAAAACAAAAAAAAAAAAAAAGTGGGCTACCGCACTGGCTGCAGCTTAATCATAATAAATACAACTTTCCTTGAAATATTTGCATTTCGTGTATTATATTATTGCATTTGGCCCACCCCCCTCGGATTGATTTTAATTTTGGCCCTTTCAGAGAAAATGTTTTGGCACCCCTGTCCTATGCAGTTTTCTTCTAAAAGAACTTTAAGTGTAGCTTTCTTCTCTGCTTTAACATCTTTAAATTAAAGATCAAAACATTTTAATCTAAAAATATTCTCTGCAGCTACAACAGTAAACTGAAGTTAAAGTCGTAGCATTCCTTGAAAYGAATTCTGCCCATCATGCTAGAGTTTAAATGACATTATCCAGAATACCATTCTATAAAGTGAGATTTTGCAAAATGTGAAAGCTCCCAGAAAACCAGCTGTGGATGATTCTCAGCTACTACCACAGTTATAGCAATTTTGTGCTTGCTGTAGCTGTTTAGCTGTAGTGACCAGATGATGTGGGTTRATTTCAACAGTTAACCTGTTGTAKATGGAAACCCAGTGAYWACTTTGTGAAAGTTTCATTAAAATCTGTCCATTGGTTCATGAGATTTTTGCTCATGCTGCATAAAGGAACACATAAACATACTCCATCTGTCACCCTCAGGAGTTGAACAATAGTTAGAATGATGAATACATTTAATTAGTAGACAGATAAAATGTAGCAGGTCATAAATTAATCATTCAGATGTTTTTTCTGCTGATTWATTTTTTTATGAAGTCCATTTTCTTAATCACGCATTTAGTCTGGAAGGTTTGTGCCTGTMAACGCATATTATTCATGGAAGAAATGGGTTCAGTACAGGCAAGTTTGAAAAAAAAATTGAGTTAGTTTCTTCAAACCTTAGAGCAGATGATTGAAGAGCTGTGATGAAGAGTTTCAAACATGGCAGCTGCGGAAAAATGAGTGATTTGAACTTTAATTTCAGGACTTACAGAGACTTTGCTCCGTTTAAAAAAAAATATTGATGTTTTTCAAGTGAAACACAACAATCGAGTTTGATTTTTATTGTATTTTTTTGTGTCAGCTTCTTTTCAAAAGCCTCTCATCTCTGCATGCGTCCTTCACCAGTGACTTTGGTTTGTTTGCTTTTCAAGATGTTTACGAGGATGTCAGAACGCGTTCTCCAACCCCCCACCCCCCACCCCCAACGGGGAGAAAAGGAAATGGTTAGCGTTAGCAGGAGTAGCTGAGCATTTTTCCAAATGTTGTTTTGACCCTGCCCTCTCTGATTCTCTGTTTTGCTTTCTGTCCTCTTGCAACAACACGCCAGCGCCTCAATGGGAAAGAGTTTTGTTTTTGTTAGGACTTTTCATTAAAGACGCGTTTTCTTCTTCAAAACTTACTGAGATAACGCCGTCCCTCCTGTTTGACTTGGCGCCTCTTAAATCAGAACTTCCCTCTTTATTTGCCGTGCAATCTGACCCAGTCAACACCAGAGTGTCTGTGTGTGTTTTAAGTCTGTGTTCCTGGTGTGTGACGGAGACGTGTCAGGAGGACGCCTGGATATTGGGGTCAGGCCTGTGTGGGAACATAATCAGGAAACCCCCTCCAACCCCTTTCCTCTGTCCTGCAGGGAGAGAAAGAAGATCCTTCACAAGTTGTACTGAGAAGTAGGGCTGTCTGAAATAAGTGTGACCTTTAAAAAAAAGCCCAAATTTTAGCTGTTAAATGCATTTTGTTATGAATTTGGGGTGAAGAAAAGTTTAATTTAGTCTCTCCTGGTGCTGCAAAAATAGCTTTATATTCAGGGTCATATTTTTCAACCCGTTCAGTTTTCTCTATTTTCTTGCAAGGCATACATTTGTTCAACCAATTAAAAGGTTGTTCTGGTTGAATGCTCCGTGATTTCCTGCCATCATGTCACGAAACTGGTTCTTCAAACTRAGGAGCAATCTGAAAGGTGATGCTCTTAACTGATCTTGCTCTGGTCAACAATGGGCTGCTTTATTGCCAAAATAACCAGGAAAATAATACCCCTGAAAAGGCTATCATGAAGTTTTTCAAGTTTCGCATGGTAGATCGGGTGTTCCTCAAAAAGTGATATTTTCTTGACCCACTGGCCTCATATGAGGACATTGCTTTTGGCAAAACAACCCATGACAGAGTATTATACCGTACTTATTAGGTCCTACTAATTCCACGTGCCTTCAGTGTCTCAGGAGGTTAAAATCCAATCTGCAGCGTCGTGCTGGGACTTGTTCTATTTGGATTTCATGTTTGTTTCTGCTGTGGAGGCCGGTCTCTCCCAGCTGATCGCCTGCCTCGCTTACATCTTCCTGTCGCTTGTTATTAGCTGGAAGGAGATGGTTGTGGAGTGATGAGAGGGAATGGAGGAATAGTTTCTACCTTCTCCACGAGATCAAAGACTCTCATCTCAAAGCTTCCTTTGTTGGTGCGCAACGTCTTTTCCCCCAACTCCTTTTTTTCTCTCTTTTGTTCCCTTCGATCCAAAGCACGTTTTTTTTTTTGGTCTTAACCACCCCGCCTGTGTGAGATTACAAGGAGTCTGCATTTAGCTGGACAGAGTCAATAATGATGCTATTAGGCAGGAATGCCAAAAGACAGAGGTGGAGGTTTAGAGTAGACAAGAAGACAGAACCGCAATGAATTTTGTGTGGTTTTATGTTCATAAACTGACTCTGACTGTACATCTACATCAACTAATGTTGTTCTCCTAACTACATTTAGCTTTATAGTTTTTTTCTTTCAAACTTCAATAAAGCAGTTTTAGATATTCCAAATGTTGATGAATGTTTTTTGGAATTTGTACGTTTGATCGGTTCAGATGGTCAWACAAACCTGGGTCTATTTAGAACATGTGATCCACTTAAGAATTATGTTTAAATGAAACATGTCTCTTTGTTTCCCTTCAGGCTCTCTACATATTTTCCTGTTGAACCCTCAGCCTCATTCTGAGGTCGTGAGGTTTCATTAGTCCAGTTTAGGTGCAGTGGGGGTGGGGTGGGTGGGTTTCAAGTCAGCGTCCAGRCTCTTGTTGATCCTTTTGACCCTTTTGTAACCAAATGTTCTCTCTTCAGGGACCCAAACCTTGGACTGAAACCTGTTTGAGAAAAGAAATAARTAGAAAGCTGGGCAACTATGTTTTATTCTATTGAGCTCTGCAGTAGTCCTGGCAGAAATAACATTTCAGGCCATAAAAAYCATCCCTTAAGTTTTCTTGAAGGGGGACATACCATGCACAATCCACTTTTTTAGCTGTTAATTGCATTTTGTTGTGAACTTGGAGTCTCTAGGAGTGCAGAAAATTAGAATTTAGTGCTGTAAAGATATCTTTATATTGCGTTTGGGTCACATTTTTCAACCCGTTAAGGTAGTTTCTAGGATGTTTTTGCAACAGAACTTCTCAGTAAGGTCTACACGTACCAAYCACATTTTGGTGGTCTTCATTCTCCTCTGGGTCCAACATGTAAGGCTGGACAAGTCTTCCCTTGTTGACATCTTTTAACTAAATTGTCACAAAAAATAAAGTCTTCGCCATATTCATAAACACCTCTCTCAAATTACAGTAGATCATTTGGATTTAAAGACACAGCCTCAAGTCGAGTTGATCTTAGACAAACCTCAGAAAAGTGGTGAAAGAGGGGCTTGTGGAGTTACAATAAGGAGAAATTCAGACCAAAGCGTTGCAGTTCCCCTTTATATGGACCCCAAATGAATGATTTAAATGTGAAAATGAAGGATTTATAGATATATCTCCTCCAAAAATACATCTTTAAAACCCTTTTCAAATCGTGGAATCCAAATAGATCTTTTCTAGCTGCCTGTTCTGTAGCAGCTGCACTCGGACAGAACATGTTCTGTATTRGTGTTAGATTGTCAGCATTTTGTTCTGCTTTAAAAGCACTCTTTAGTGCTCATGTTGCTGTTGAACGAGGGCTTCCCTCAAAGCCAGCACTTTCAGATTGATGTCTAGACAKTTTTACAGAGGAAACATTTTTCCTGAACGTTTAACTTTATTGCTTTACATCATACTTTTAGGGACTGGGGGGCTGGTGGGGGGGCGCTCATATGGAACACATTAGATTTGCATCGATATCGGCACAAATCCAGCGTTAAAACCTTTGCATGACATGATGTCACACTGGCTGTGACTTCCAAAGCTGTTTCCACCGTGAAAGCAGGTCTGGTTCACTCCAGTCAACTCTTCAGTTTTCTAGTCATACGAGACGAGCTTGTTCACGGACAAACCTTTACAGGGTGACAATGTAWCAGCTTTACATTTACAGCTTGTAAAATGACCTCAAAGCAGTTAAAATAAATTGTTGTTGTTTGTTCATTTCGTTTCGGCCCCTTTTATGAGACCCCGTTTTCTCAAAAAAGACCAGACGWGGCATTAAAAGCTTGTAAAATGTTAATGATGCTACAAACAGCAGGAGCAAGAAAAGGCTGTAAATAAAACATTTTTTTAAGTGTAAGCAATGTCTACTAAATGAAAACAGCCACATTATTCACTTCTCTGCCCTCAACCTCTAAAAAAATATCCATTGAGGGACGTCATGTATCCACTTCAAACTCTCTAACGTCCTTTCTCCTTTTTCTTGTTTGTTTTAACCAAACTCATGTCTGCAGTAAGTTGCCATGGCATTATTGTGTTGCATTTTGGACTGGATAGGCAATTTTCTGAATAATGTGGTTCTGGAAGTTGGTGTTGAGTTCCGTTTAACGGAACCAYAACCACACTTTTAATTTGAAGCCTACTAAGGATTTATTTGTTTTGCTGTAATCTCACGAATTTGTCGAGAATCCAGCCGCTTTCGAGCGATTAAAATCTGCGTGTAATGAAACTTTTGTTGACCAGACTTTTAAACAAGTACCGGCTTGTATATTTTGCCAAATGCTACTCTCTTCTGCAGGTTATTTATTTACATTTTTACACCAATGTTTGCTGTTCATCCCTTGAGAGTGTAGGTTTTCACTTAATTACAGACTGAGATGGATCTCATTCAGCTTTTTCTTTGAAGGATGTCAGTGATTCACTTCACATTTATTTATAAATACCTTGTAGTTCAAATCTGTACCAACTCGTACATATTGGTTAGCAACAATAACAAGAAGAAACCGATTAAAAGCAAACAAACAGAAAAACTGAGCATTTTTATAATACAGCCTCAGAATATTTATTGATATGGAGTACTAAGAGAAATTATTCAAGGATATATGACTTTGAGACAATGTTTTTTGTTTATTTTTCCACAACAGAAGGTTTTTATCCTTAATGCTACCTTATAAGTCTGAAAACATGCTTGCTTTTATGTAGTACGTTTATTGTTGGCCTCTGTCCTCAGTGACATGTTGTAATTGGACCATGTGATGTTTGCCGTGTTTTCTCAGTGATGTTTGATGAGGTGTATTAGGCTGTATTCACACCACTCCTGTTCAGTCCCCTTTAATCAATCCTAGAAAGTCCTGTTCGTTTGGGGACAGGTGAATGTGTAATCGAGCTCGGCTCYGTCRCCTTGTGTGAAAAACAACATTCTCCATGGTTTTGCATCATCTTCTGCTCATGCTGATCCCATTGTTGAAGAGTGTTAGTTTGGTTCATTTGCCAAAAAGAGAAATCCTCCAACTGCTAAAATCTGACCTCCCTCCATTGTTTGTTTACATTTTGTGTAGAAGGAAGTTGCGCTCAGTGTCTTCCTTTTTGTGTTGTTTCCTTCACTGGTTCTTGGTGAAACATGACCACAGGTGAGGGAGTAAACAGGTTGTTCACAGGGTTTAGTTTGTTTGACACAGTGCAGTGTGAAAGTGAATGGCACCATATGAAAATGTAAACAAAAGTTGCAAATTTGATCCCCAGTTAAATGTGTGAAAACATCTTTATACCAGAGTTGCACATAAGTGGTGCGCAGGTGCGCATGCGCGGTCAAAAAAAAGAAAAAGCGCACCAGATGGAATGTCATGAAGCTCACTTGTGTACCTAAGATTGTACCTGAGATTTTCTGTCAAAACAAAAGCTAGCAGGGCTCTAGAGTGCGACCTGATTTCTTTAAATAAATAAATAAATAAATAAATAAATAAATAAATAAATAAATAAATAAATAAATCCAGCCACACTGGTGTGACTGAAGCGGGACCCTGATATAAGGATTAAACGGATACTGCATTCATCAAATCAGACAAAGTCCAGAGCCGTTTTGTCCAATCACAGCAGAGCAGGGCGGGACTTTCAGTGAGAGCAGCTTTGGTTGAAGCAGCGGCTCACTCTAGCAGCGGCTGCAGCCAAGTACACTTCGCTGCAGCATGCAGAACGGGGCGGTGACAGACCTTTCCGTCAGTCCCATACCTTATATGGAAATGGGACTATTGCATTCTGGAAATGAAGGGGGCGCTAGTGACACTATTTTCTATCGAACACTTTCAACATTAAAAATACAAATTTTACAGTAAGGGATTTCTTATCTTTATTTGCAC
>NW_013952443.1:2425238-2435139 GCF_001266775.1 Austrofundulus limnaeus | reverse complement strand
CATAGAAAGAATGTAGTAAATAAAAGATAAACAATTAATCAGCTGCATTTCTCAGTAATTTATTTTTAAAAAGTAACAAAAACATATATCATAGAAATGACCAATATACATACATATCAATAATGTCACAACTGAACCTGAAGGCTGCACTTCTAGCATACCTCTTCTAATTGGGGGCAGTATTGGACCATAACAAAGCTGCTACCATCAACATTATATGCAATGGCAGTTTTATGCTTATTTAAAGCTTAATAATTTTATAACCAGATATTGTAAGAGCACCAYGAGGCATAGCCATCATCTGCTGAATGAGCTTTATAATTAGAAATTAAGTGGCTGCTCTAGGTCCAAGTATGCAGGACTGGAAGCACGGCATGGAAGAAGATGACAGAATAATGAAGAGAAACAGAAAGACTATAGTGCACACCAATAATTTTTTTTTTGTCTGCAAAGTAAATTCCAGCCACAGCCTTTTCAACCTGCCCTCAAGTTCCATAAATGAAAATGAGCACAGGAAATTTAAAGAGRATAAAATGGTCATAACTTTAAAGAAATCTGTAGCAAATTATACTTATGTTTCTGTGTGTTGGATGTGAAGCAGTAGCTTGTGAAACTTTATCTGTTGTCAAAAAAACTGTAATTAACTGAGTCAGAAGACGTGAAAGTTTGTGACTTTCCCATGATTTAGCCTTGGAATTCCACACTGCTGATGTTGTGCTCACTGCAAACGATTCTCACCAAATTACTTCAAGCCCAAATKTCGGAGGAGGTGAAACTGAGTTTGCCATTGGATGTCTGCCCGACTCATTAGGTGTTCTGTTAGTGTTTAAGTTTGCATGTGAGTTGTACATTCAGACTTTAGGAGTGCAGAATGTCTGTATGACATCTGAAGTCATTGATTTAGGATATAAAAGAAGTTTAGAACGTACACATTTAAATAAATCCATAAGAAAACATAATGACACACAGCACTGCCCAAGTTATTTGAATATGTCAGAGTCAGAGACTGTTACACTTGTAAGGTTCAGGAGAGATTTATTACGCTTCATGCTGTTTAGAGGTCAGGCATACTGTATTAGCCGTGGTTTTCCACACGGCTGGTGCAGACGAGAGAGCGGCTGTGGGTCGACGAAGTCTAAAGAACCGTTACTGCAGCCATGGGAAGTTCTCCCTGAAGGAAAGACATGTCAACTTTTCCATCTCTGAAAACTTTGGCTCCAAACCCGGGGTCCGTTCAGAGCAGCCAGATCCATTTCCATGTTAGTTTTTGAAAGTGTTTCTGATCTTCACAAATGCTTCTTAACTCCACCTTGATGAATTGCAGTGAAGCCAGAGTCTGGGTCAATGGGAAAAAGATGATTTGTTACTTTTTTTAAGCTATAACCTTTCTCATTAGTCAGGGATTGTTGTAATTTGCCTTTTTCTTCAACAAGGGAACCCTTGTGTTCCACTCTTTCAGTTTGCTTGCATGTGCAGAACTGCGCTGTGTGTGTTCTTCTTTTTTWAAATCTCAACCCACAGCAGCTGCAGGAGTTAGAGTCATCCAGTTGGACTTGAGAGCAGTTTTATCAGCTCATTAACAAAGAGAACAAAATCAGCAGAGAACAGTAGCAAATTAAAAACCAAACACAGGGCTTGTTACCGGACCTCATGCTTAGTTGGAGTTTACAAATATTTGATTTGATTTAATATAGAAGGAATAGCTAAAGACTATGGGCCGGACCAGGTATTGTTGCCAGTTTTGTTAACAGAGGTAATTAGATAGGAGGGGTCTTGATCATACAATATGTTGTAGATGTGAYGAAGTTTCAGCTGATTTATTCGGAGATTGACTGGAAGCATTTGAACCTGTTTGAACTCTGAGTAACCTATATGGGTACGAGGTGGAACATTTAAAAGAAACTGAATTATTTTATTCTGAGACGTCTACAGATGATGCCAATCTCCTGTTCCACCACATCCCAAAGATGCTCTATTGAATTTAGATCTGGTGACTGTGAAGGCCATTCGAGTTCAGTGAACTCATTGTCATGCTGAAGAAATCAGTCTGAGATGATTCCAGCTTTATGACATGGAGCRTTATCCTGCTGGAAGTAGTCATCAGAAGCTGGTACACTGTGGTCATAAAGGGATGGACATGTACAACAATGGACAACAATACTCAGGCAGGCTGTGGCGTTGACACGATGCTCATTTGGTACTAATGGGCCTAAAGTGTGCCAGGAAAATATCCCCCACACCATTGCACCACCACCACCAGCAGCAGCCTGAACCGTTGATACAAGGCAGGATGGATCCATGCTTTCATGTTGTTGATGCCAAATTCTGACCCTACCATCCAAATGTTGCAGCATAAATCAAGACTCATCAAACCAGGCAACATTTTTCCAATCTTCTATTGTCCAATTTCGGTGAGCCTGTGTGAACTGTAGCATCAGTTTCCTGTTCTTAGCTGACAGAAGTGGTACCTGGTGTGATCTTGTGCTGCTGTAGCCCATCCTCCTCAAGGTTCAACGTGTTGTGTGTTCAGGGGTGCTCTTCTGCAGACCTCGGTTGTAACGAGTGGTTATTTGAGTTACTGTTACCATTCTATCAAATCGAACCAGTCTGGTCATTCTCCTCTGACCTCTGGCATCAACAAGGCATTTGCGCCCACAGAACTGCTGCTCACTGGATATTTTCTCTTTTTTAACCATTCTCTGTAAACCCTAGAGATGGTTGTGCGTGAAAATCCCAGTAGATCAGCAGTTTGTGAAATACTCAGACCCACTTGTCTGGCACCAACAACCATGCCACGTTCAAAGTCACTTAAATCATCTTTCTTCCCCATTCTGATGCTCAGTTTGAACTGCAGCAGATCGTTTTGGCCATGCCTACATGCCTAAATGCATTGAGTTGCTGCCCTGTGATTGGCTGATTCAACATTTGTGTTAATGAGCAGTTGGACAGGTGTACATAATAAAGTGGCCGGTGAGTATATGTAGGCATAAATACATGTCTTTTTTTGATACTGCTGAAAACAATGACCAGACCTCTGAYATGGCTCTCTGCTTCAGTTATTCCTGACTGAACAGCATCATTGTCACTATCATGATCAAACAGATACCACTCAACCAACCATTTCCCCTTCCAAGACAGAAACACAAGGCTAAAAAGTGGAAAATCAATAATGGACATCGATATCAGCTCAGTTTTACTTRTCGAACCAATACCGATGTTAATGCTGATATATAGTATAATGCAATGTTTATGTTTCTTGGACAGACCAGAACACCATATTGTTTGTGGCTTAGGTGTCATCTGGGCCCTTCCTGTTTGCATGTTCTTAATTTGCATATATATTTTTTTAATCTATTTTTTTACTTCCTTCCACCTTGTTTGTTTGGCACTCGATTGGAGATAAATTACCCGATAGGTGTGAGTGTGTGAATTGTTGTGTGTCTCCGTTTTGACCCTGTAATTTGTTGCTGACCTGTCTGTGGTGGGCCCCACCTCATGCCCATTGGCTRCTAGACATACAACAGGCTCTGTGTTCTCACAGGACAAACGAGGACACTGCCAATAATGTGTAACTAAAACAAAAGTCTTTCTCCTGCAACAAATTACACAATAAATGGCAGGATGGATTCTTAGCTGCAGAAGTATGAAAAAAAAACATTCTGATTTGTGATGATGCATTTTTGTGAAAGCATGAATCAGTGTTTGACCCTTTCTCCCAGTTAGTCAAATATATCTTATTTCCTGTGAAGTTTTTCCTCCCTGCATTTCATACTTTTGACATTTTAATCTGAACATCCGTTAGCATTTTGCCAAAACTAATATTTTGCTCAGAGCAGAATTTAGGGATTTATGAAACACTTCCAGTTTTTCATCTAACGCAGATTTTTAATCACGTACGCTTCCCATGTGCTGTTTCCTCACAGAGATTGGACCTGTAACAATCACAACAGACCCAAAGAAGTTCCAGCAGGAGTTGCGAGAGCTGTACGTTCAGGTGGGTTCAAGAGATCCGTGGAAGAAGCGGCAGCTGGAGTCAGGGCGCTCAGGTCATCTGGTTCTGATAACATCTGGTTCTGATAAAAGCAGCAGGCTGTGWTCAGAGACATCTTGGTAGGAGGATCCATGAGCTGTTAAAAAAATTACATCAGTGACTTTACAGTGGATGATAAAGAAGGTCTGTTAGGAAGGTCTGTAAATGTGAACACATTGTGAAAGAAACATGTGACGCTCCAAACAAATGTCAAAGACAGTTCAAATGTTTGTTTTTTATAAAACCTTTGTAATCTGCGCACTTATTCGTTTCGGCTTCATTGTGTGCAGCATGGAAATAATTCCCTTTTCTCCCTGAACCTCCTCACCTGTACAACTCCTGATGAGATTTTGGCAAAAGACCGTATAGAAAAGAAATAGTTTTTAGATTTCATCATTTTTATTAAAATTGTAAATTTTCTGTCAGAGATTTCTTCTAAAGCAAAGAATTAAAAAAAAAACAAGGATGTTGCTGCATGTTTTTGAAGAAAAACTGTGCACATGTGGTGTTATAAGGTTTACTTTTGGGAACTTAAGCAGTTTGCCAGAGGGAAATTAGGAAAAACAGAGGATTCTTCTCTTTCTCTCTCCCTCCTCAGTCCCCAAATTTAAATTTAAACCTTGGGTCACTCTATTCCAGATGTTGTTCCTCAGGACAATGGATCCTGGTGAGCTACCGAACCCGATGAACAGATGAACGTCGTTGTTGGAAAACTGAACAGAATATCTGTCTGTGAACACGACAAGAATTACTAAATAATTATACTTATTTTTTTAAAGGGGACATGTGCAAAATCCACTTTTTTCAGCCATTAAATGCATTTTGTTGTGTGCTTGGAGTCTCTAGGAGTGCTGAAAAGTTAAATTTAGTCTATCCTGGTGCTGCGTAAATATCTTTATATTCTATTTGGATTGTATTTTTCAACCTGTTCAGTTTTCTCTGTTTTCCATGACGTTTTCTGAACAGTTAAATCACTGTATTTGCGATGAAACAGACAAATAAGGTCTGAACTTACCAACTATAATTTGGTGGTCTTCATTCTCCTCAGGTTCTGGGTCAGACTCTGGCTCCAACAAGTAAGACTGGATGGACAAGTCTTCTCTTGTTGACATCTTTTAATTCATTTGGGGGAAAGAATGTTTCTGTGTATAGTCGTAAACGGGGTGTAGCAAAAAATCGATTCACATCAGAATATACTGTAGCAAAATATATAGCAAAATCCAATGACAGCCTCCATTTTGTAACTACGTGGGACGTCCTGACGTCACCACACAGCTAGTTCTGGAACGTATGCATGCTCAGAAAGCACCAAAACAAAGAGGAACCAACAAAACTGAAGGAAAGCCAWATTAAACAGGACCCTTCTTTATTGAATGCAAAGAATTGGTCTCATTTTGGTCTTTACTGGATGAGTGAGTTTGACATGAGTTTCACTTTGTGGAAGTTTTGCAAAATGAAGATGAAGCACTTTAGGAACACAACAAATGGGCTCGCATTATCAGTCTTAAATGAAAAATTGATTTTGAATCAAATGGTGGCCCCAAAAATCAGAATAGAATTGAATCGAATTGAATCGAATCATGAGATACTGAAAGATTCCCACCCCTATCGTAAACCCCTCTATCAAACTAGAATGTGGCCACTCTGGAAGCTATAGGGGGGCAGGGTGTGAAGTGCCTCATTTGGATTTAAAGAGACAACCTCAAAATGAGTTAATCTGAGACACACCTCAGAAAAGTGGTGAAAGAGGGGCTTGTGGAGTTACAACAAGGAGGAATTCAGACCAAAGCATTGCCGTTCAACTTTATATAGACCCCAACTAAATGATTTAAATGTGAAAAATACAGATTTAAAAGCATCATAGGTCTCCTTCAACGCCATTTGATTGGTAGTTATGATGCTGGACTGCTTTATTCCCTGCAGTAAATGCATCATAAGACTGATACAATCCCAAAACTACAGAAGCATTTTYGGTGAAAATGTTTTTCTCATAGAAATAGTTTTCAAGCAGCTCACTTTATGAATCTTTATGATATTTCTTTTCTTTGTAGGGCGGTGGTGACTGTCCAGAAATGAGCATTGGTGCCATTAAAATCGCTTTGGAGATCTCCCTGCCAGGATCCTTTATATACGTCTTCACGGATGCCCGATCTAAAGACTACAAGCTGACCCATGAAGTCCTGCAGCTCATTCAGCAGAAACAGTCACAGGTTTCTCAAGATGCAATGATGTAGTCTGTAACTTCGTTTGAGGAATAAAGCGGACACATTTCCATGACTGCTTCTGCATTAATTCAGGTGGTGTTTGTGTTGACGGGCGACTGCGACGACAGGAATCACATCGGTTACAAGGTTTATGAGGAGATCGCCTCTACGAGCTCTGGACAAGTCTTCCACCTTGACAAGAAGCAGGTCAATGAGGTAAGAGAATAATGGAACTACATCACTACACTTCTGGTATTRTCTGTTCTTTTCAGAAGACAGATTYACCCACACTGTGGTCTCTTTATGCTCTGCATGTTTTTCACATGTTTTAAAAAAAAGCATCTGGATCTTGCACAGAAGTGTTCRGCCTCCCCACAGAATGAAGAGGAAGTACGGGACAGAGCATGTGGGGAATGTTTGAAATTTCCAGATGAAAAAGCTTTCACACATTAAGTGGATGATCTTACATGCTGCCGRGGGAGCACACATGTGTTTTAGCTGGCTTGTTACTCAGGGGAGCCGTTTTCATTCAAAATCAGCATTTAAAATTTAAGGATGTTATGTGTTTAATTATAGTTAGAGCTTCTAATAGAAATATAAACGACAAAATAATCTAGAACTTTTGGTCTGTTCTCTTTTTACAGGTTCTTAAATGGGTAGAAGAGGCGGTGCAGTCCTCGAAGGTCAACCTGCTCTCCACAGATCATTTCAGTCAAATCAGCAACACATGGCAGATGCCCTTTGACCCCAGCATTAAGGAAGTTACCGTGGCTCTCAGTGGCCCAGCGCCTAACATTGAGATAAAAAATCCCCAGGGTATGATAATGATTTTAATAGTATTATGAAGGTACTTTTTAAAATCTATGCAAAGTACACAAATACACTTTTGATTAGAAAGTATTTTGCAAACATGCACATCAGTGGGATGAATGTATGGCACATAAAACAGTTTGAGTAAATCAAAAAGCAATTCTTTTTTGTGTCCATCATATGTCAGATTCCAACATCTGGGTTCCATACATTGTTACACACTTTTTTTTAAACTTACGTATCTTCACTAATCCTTGAATCTTGCAGCCAGGCACATTTATGTTGATGAAAGCAGCAGAAAATAACTGTCAGTATCTTTTTCTTGGCCTACAGGAAGGTTGGTGGGGGAAAACGAGGGCCTGACTGAGCTCTTGCACATTCCCAACTCTGCCAAAGTTGTCAGCATCAAGGACCCACAGCCAGGATTGTGGTCTATCACGGTAAACTATTCGTTCCCTACCTGGATGTGCATGTAAAGTTAYGTGATTCTAAAAATTCCCAGAGCCGAGATGTTTGCAGATGCAGATGTTGGAAAAGGTTTAGGAATATAATGTTGTCTAGAGGTCATKGCCCATATTCTCAGATGGAGCTCGGACTTTAAGTAGGGTTCATAAATTTAATATCTGGTGATATAAATGCATGCTGAGGTACAATAATCAGTTTAACAAACGTGCTCTCTTGTATGAGCATCCCTCAGCCAAACCAAACCATGATCAAAAATACACCTTTGTGCTCCGAGATGTAATTTACAACAACCATGTCAGATAAAAATAAATAAAGTTCAAGGCCACTGCTTTCAACACGAGCTGCTACGTTCAAATGGTTGGCAACATGCTGTCAGTGAAACGCCAAACAAATCCCTCTTAACTGCCTGTTCTGTCAAAACCAGATGTTGGAAAATGACAAGAGGTTTTACCAGAGATATTTGCTGATGGGACATCATTGGCTCATCTGTTCTCAGTAGACCTGATCTGGGATGGTTTCACTCATTCTTACATTTCTGTGTTTTGTGTTAGAAACTTGACCCAACTACAAGGGAAATAAAGGATGAAAAGCAGTAAAATTTCACCWTTTCCTTTCTAAAGCCACCATTTCACTGAGCTGCAACTGTTTGCAAGTATTTGGCAAKTAGCGAAGGGATTCTTCAAAAATGCTTCAAAATGTTCGTGGGTGCCCTCGGTTTTCTCATAATAATTATTAAGGTGTGKGGGGGGGGGGGGGTATTCTGCAAAATGGACTGTTTTAAGCTTTATGTCATGTTATAATGTCATCCCCTCCTCAAAAACATATCCAAAGTGTTGCTTTGACTCATTCGTGCATGTTTGGTAAATGGTAACTTATATAGTGCTTTATCAAGTCCCTCCAGACCCCAAAGTGCTTTACACTTACAGACATTCACCCATTCACACACATTCACACACGACAGTGTTGGGGCTGCCATGCACGGGCACCACTGGACCCTCTGACCACCATCAGTAGGCAGGCAAGGCGGGGTGAAGTGTCTTGGCCAAGGRCACAACGACTGAAACGGCTGGATGGGAGATYGAACCGGCGACCTTCCGGTTCCAGGACGACTCCCCTAACCCACTCCCCTAACCAYCCTGCCACAGCTGCACAAGTGGAAGAGAACTTGGAGAGGTGGAGTTGAAGAGGAATGAAGATCAGCTGTAGAAAAACAGAGTATTTGGATTGAATGAGAGACAGGTGGGTAAAAAAGAGAGGAAGGTCAAAAAGAAGATATATGGATGCAGTTAGAGAGGACAGGGGGGTGGTAGGGGTGAGGACAGAGTGAAGACGTTAGCTCACTGTGGGAAACCCAGAAGAGGAACAGCCAAAGGAAGAAGAAGATTGAAAAACTGGTCAAGCCCAGAAAGCAAACTAAAGAAAAACTGGTCAGATATAGCAAAAGCACAGAGCTTCAACAAGGATTTGGTCAGAAATAAGTTGAAGTCCAGAATTACTCATAGAGGGGGCAAATTACTTCATGCAAAACAGCTGGGTTGATTCACAAATTAGAAGCAGGTTTGAGAGRAGAGCTGAAATAAGACCAAAACAAACCAGGAAACAGATTAAGAAAATACAACGTTAATACCCAATATGAAAACAAAACTGGAAATAAAACCAAGACAAAGTTAAAAAATAACAGAATCATAAATTCATTAAAACAAACACAGTCAAAAACAACACCAGCCCCATGCTACCCAACACCAAAATGTAGAAAGAAAGTTTAAATATATAGATTCAAGTCTTTCATTTCTCTAACTTCACATCAGTAAGATTATGTAAGGCAGACTAAGTTATTTTAAAATACAGAGAATCCTCTAATTCTCTCTGATTTAAGGTAAGTACAGTAAATGATGGTTCAGGTCTGCAGGCCCTATTTCTGCATTGCAACACTATCAAGATATGGTGAGGAGTTTTTATTTCTCTTGAACCTATACTTCAGAGTAATTACTCCGTCTCTATCTCTGCTGAACTTCAAAAGGCCTCTGCTTGATGAAGACCATTATTCTCTYTGATTATAGTGGTTGTGTTTAAGTGAAGTATGAGCAACATAGCAAATGGGTCATCTCTAAATTGGGGATGTTTTATGAGCTCAGGTGTAAGATATTTGAGAGTAAACATGGACTTACTCATRTGACTTGTCTGCGCATGTAGACATACAAAAGGTCCTAAAGCCTCGTCTGTCATTAAACCCCAATCACTACTTTTCAGGTCTTAACTGCTCTTTCTTTCTTTCTYTCTGAATTCCACTAAACTAAAGCTAAGATTTGAAGATGTTTCAGAGTAAAAAATAAATCAAGTTTTTTTGTGGTGTTTCAATTACATCAAATAAAAATTTAGACATTTATTTAAC
>NW_013952443.1:2421619-2424075 GCF_001266775.1 Austrofundulus limnaeus | reverse complement strand
GATTTAGGATTTAATATTTACATATATTATTCAACATTTGTATTTAACATTTCATACAAATTAGTAAAATGTAAGAACCGTGAGTTAAATAACAATTAAATGTTAGTGAACATTTTTTAACCAAGGTTTTACACTCATAAAGTGAACTAATATTAACATTTTCTTTTAAACTTGGCGCCCCATGCTCAACATCTTCAGTTTCCTGATGGTAAAGACAGAATTTCTGACCACTTCACTAAACTTAAAAGTAAAAAAATTAGAACGAACAATTGTTTTGCTTTTTTCTGATGCAGACTTCTAGCGAAGGAAGACACTCCATTCGAATTTCTGGCCTTAGCACCATTGACTTCAGAGCTGGGTTTTCTAGAGTACCGACCATGGATTTTAAAACAACATCTAGCAGACCAGTTCAAGGTGAGAAAAGTAAACCTGTCTGAATAAAACCATCACTTCTCATTWCCTTTAGGTGAATAAATAAGTACTAATTTCCATTTTCCAGGTGTTCCCACTCACATCCTTCTGAACACCACTGGACTTTTGTCGCCTGCTCGACCTGACCGGCTAGAGCTCCTCGCGATCACAGGGGAGGTCATCAAAACGTTGCCGATCCGGTACTATCCTGAGCGTCAGCCTTACAACCTCTGGAACATCACAGAGTTCATCCCGCCCAACGAGGCCTTCTTTCTGCGGGTTACAGGATATGATCAGGATGGTTATGTATTCCAGAGAGTCTCCAGTGTTTCTTTCTCCAGTATTATACCAAGTGAGTGATGTGCATTGTTGCCCACATTAAAAATGCTTCTTGGTATTTGCTAATAAGAAGACAGATTGGGTAACTTTTTTTTACATTGTCTCTCTTTTAGCTGCCCCTATAGTAACGATGCCAGGAACTACTAATGGTTACTACCTTCAGAGAGGAACCGTCAGATGTCACGTAGAAAGTTTGATACCCTTTACTYTGCGKTTCAGCAGRGATGGAAAGCGGCTTGGGGTGGACCAACTCTTCAGGTGAGGATGAAGGAGTGGAYGGGTCAGTTTAGGGATTACCAGAAAGATGAAACATTGTCCTTGTGTATCATTATCATTTTCTGTATCATCACATGTCTAGTATGGAAAACACTAAAATACTATAGCAGATCCAAAGTTATACCCTATCTATCTTGTCATTTTTTATTTACGTGATTGTATCCAGATGGATTTCTATCAGGTTGAAGAAAAGGTTTATGGCAGACCAAATGAATTTTAAGTATACCATAAACCCATCTTTGTGAACCGTTTGATTCCAGAGAGTCTGACAGTGCATCATGGGAAATCAACCAGGTGACTTTAAAGGATGAGGGCTACTACGAATGCATCGCCATCAGCAGCGCTGGGACAGGACGAGCTCGCACATTCCTGGATGTATCAGGTGGGCTGTCTTCACTTTACTCTTATAGCAAGGTACACTATTGTTTTTAATGTTCTGTACCACGTAAGGGGGTCATCACAGAAGGACACAAACATAAACGTATGTCATGCTCAAAAGACTTGCACCATGCTAAAAYATTCAAATATGAACAGATGGTTAAAATCAAAGGAACCATCAAAACAGGGTGAATTTAAGAGATTTGACTTGTTTTGCTGTGGATCTTATGCGGAGAAACTGCAAAAACGTCAATCATTTCATACCTCACAGCGATTCTGTCATGGGATTTTTGAGCCGGTTTGTAGGGATTATTTTGTAAAAGAAAAAAAAGTGGGGGGGGAGGGTAACAATTGCGCAAGATAGTATGTTCAACTTTGGCTGAGTTTGAAGCACAAATAAGCTCACAGCTTCAGTGTATTTCCACACAAAAATATTATTGAAGCAATAAATTGCTTTGTGATTCTGTTGTCATAAAGCCAAAACTAGAGAAAATAATTTCTACTTTCATGCACATCTCTGAACCAGTTTTCTTTTTTGCATGCTCCATTATGTTAAATAGAGCATTTACTTTCCAGACTGAACCTTTTTCTGCAATATTATGTGAGAATGGACACCACAAGCAACTGAATGGATGTGCTTTCCAACAAAGGTTCTGCTTTTGTTTGAATGTGATGAAAGCCAAGAAAGAAGGTAGAAAGTTAAGAACAACAGAGCTTAAACTATAAACTGGATAAAGATTAAAGCAACCAGACAGGGTTCCAGATAGAGTTTGTGTTTAATTGTCATGGCTAGTCTAAATGTTGCCTTTTTTTCCCCAAGTATAGCATAAAATAATCCTCCTTTTAGATTTAACCCAATGAACAAGCACTTCTTTGCGTAAATACACTCCCTTACTSTTTCAAATATATAATTTCCGCTGCCAAATTCCTGTCATCTAAATCCCAAAGAGCTACATTAAAATTCTCAGCATATTTTCTTTGTCTGAGCCAAAACCTTCTCATCTCATCTTCACCTTTGTTTTTTTCCTCAAACGTCTGCGCAACTCTGATTT
>NW_013952443.1:2405580-2420975 GCF_001266775.1 Austrofundulus limnaeus | reverse complement strand
ATTGTTATCAGTTTTTAAGTTTGTTTAATTAATTGTCTTAATATTGTAATATTTTATTTTTCAAAAACTGTATTTTAAACTTTTATTTCCATGTTGATAAAAACCCATTTAGGGACTAGCTTTGCAAATTAGCATAGGCTATAAATGTTTTAGTGTATGGTATTGTTCAGACTAGACACTTGTCACTATACAAACAAGACATTGCATAGCGGTAGCATAGATTACCCCCACACATATGCAAAGTACCAATGCACCAGAACTCAGAGCTCACCAGAGCTAACAAAAATAAATCTGAAGCTGCTRTATTGAATAGTTTTTGAGTTATAAGCATGTTTGTATATCCAGACTCCCTCTCTTTAGGTGGAGCCCCCTCCTCAAATATGGGGTCTATTGTAAAACTGTTGGCTGCCCAGTGTAGACCAGACATGTCTACATTCCTGCCAAATTCCATGTTGATCGGTGTAGCCGTTTTTGTGCTACGRTTGACCAAAATCACTGAAAAAAACAAATTAAATTAAAAAATWAAATAAGTAAACTGTACGGAAACAATAAGACCCCCGCTTCACATGCAGGAAAAAAATAGTTTTAAAGAAATAACCCTAACATTCCCTGTGTGTCTGCAGAGCCTCCTCCAGCGATCACACCTGCAGGGAACGTCACCGTCTCCCCTGGCTCCCAYGCTGTCCTCACCTGCCACGTCGTCAGCACCGTCACCTTCAACCTCACCTGGCTGAGAGGGGGCCTCGATGCCCGCCTGGACCCCCGRGTGCACGTCCTGGCCAACCTTTCCCTGCAGGTGTCGGGTGCAACCCCGGATCATGCCGGCTGGTACGAGTGCGTTGCTGCAAACGAAGGAGGCGTGATTCCAGAGCGTCTCTATCTCACAGTGCAAGGTGGTGATATTTAAAATGTTAAAAATGAGCCTGATTCTGTTTAGCTCAAAAAAAGCAGGACGACTGAAACTACTGAGTTTTCTTAGGTCTTTTATTTATGTATGCTGYATGTGTGTGTGCATGACTTTGTTTCTTTTCTGTGATTTGCACCGAGGGAGGAGCATTGTTCTTAGCTAACACTACTGCCTTGTTAGATATATGGCTCTGCCCCAGGTGCCCTTTTCCATTTCCCCTCCCTTACTCCCCATTACTCACACTAATGGTTTATGAAATGTGTGAAAAATATTTATGCTCGACTCTCAGGCAGCACTTAAGCAGAGCTCTTCATCTCTGGAGCACACWTCCTGTCCTGACACTAAATCAGGATTTTATTTATTTATTTATTTTTTGTAAATTATTAAAGATCACCTGTTGGACATGTTGGACTGCTCAGCTTTACTGTTAGATGATCTTAGTCAGAAATAGAAAAAAATGCACTTTAWCAGAGGGGTTAATGAGTTTGAAGAAGTGAATAACTTTGTTTTACTTGATCCAGCCTTTTAAAATGAACATCTTGTATTTATTTCATGGTTTCTAGGCTCCAGGCATTTTCTAATTACCTCACTGGTCAGTACCAAGTGATTATCCTCTTTTTGTAGTTATTCAGCTCAGCTGGCATCTTAACTTGGACATAGGGAATTTTGTAGTGTAATTGCCAAAAGTCATTTTTGTTTGTTTTTAATTTGGTGTTATTACCTCTTATACAGTAACGCTAGCTATGTTTTAGTTGTTTAAGAAGAGAAATTCAGAGTAAAACAACCAACTGTAGAGTTTGTTTAYGAGAGGAATGGTTCAGAAACTTTCATCAGCTTTGACACAGCTGCCATTTTAATACTGGTAGATGTCAAGGCAAGCACAGTTACAACCTCTGTTGACCAAAGTGCTTCACAACCAATGCATCACATGCAGCTAAGAATAAAACAAACAAACAAACAAACGTGAAAATGAGAGAAACAATAATAAAATTGGCAGTGAAATACAAAAAAATAATAATAATAATAATGATACAAATAAAAACCAAAGTGTACTGAATTGCAGTTGGAGCAATTTCCCAAAAACTCAAATTGAATTAAGTACACATTTTCCCTTTTTTATGTTTTTTTATTTTATTTAATTAAATTTTTTAAATTTTAACTAGTGTTAGTGTCATTGTGTATTTTAGGCAATATTTCTAAAATACATTAAGATGCTTTATTGTGGGTTTTGACATTATTTGTAGATATTCAAATTCTACTAAGCACTCTTCTGATGTAACAATATCAACAAAGAAGAGGAACTAATAAATGAATTTGAATATCTACAAATAATATCAAAACCAACAGTAATATATCTTACTGTAATTAATACATATTGCCTACGGTAAGAATAATTAAAAAAGTTAAGTTGAACTTAACATTTTTTTCTACCTGGATTACTGAGATGCATCATGATATTGCCTAAAATACCCAATATCTACTCTCAAATCAGTGTTACTGTGCTCTCAAGCTGGTGGCACAATGTTAACACCATACCAGTGAAGGGTGCACAGGAGGTAATAGATTCACGCTTCCTTGTTTTGATGTATGGTGATGTATGATCTTCCTGAGTGGTGGTCAAAAAAAGAAGTGTTTTCTTGACAAATGCAAATAGTTTTGAAATGTAAACAGTATTAGTGAATGGATAGAAATAAGAGAAACARGATGACAAGGAAAAGGGTAAGGGAGGGAAATCAATGAAAAAAGATGATGCTTGAGATAGAATGAAGATAGAAGATAGGAGAAAAAATGCAGTAGGTACTGAGTGGGGTTTTAATACAAGCTCTTAGCTTGCTGAGTCAGGCTAGAAGAATGTATCTCTCAAAAACTCTTTGTCTCTAATCTTGGAGGTGTTCCCCTCATCTGAGGCCAGGATAACCTTCTGATAAGGAAAAGGTGCCAGCAGGTAACTGGTATTCTAATTAGATTTCCTGGTTGCAAAAAGAAACTTACATGGGCTCTTTTCGAGCAATCATCACAAAAAGTGTGCCGCAAGGCTCTGTCAGGACCTACCCTCTTCACAATACACATTACATAAACCCAAGGCACCCATGTTGGATTTGTGTATTCCTAAAATGTCAGTATGTTACCCGAAAAAAATGTCTCTCCCATATTTTAAAATGAYCCTATCTTTTAATGATATTACCTGCATAAATACAAAGGGCCAATAGAAAAGCATTTTGATGGACAGGGACTATAAGTGTGATTTTGCATTGTACTTTTTACATCCTAGACAGAACAGAAACACTGAGGATAATTCTGACAGTGAAAACATAATGCAGAAAACACACTCTTAAAGAGACAAATTACCCATCATGAATCAGTTTAAAGATTCTCTGGATTCCAGTCTTTTCTGTTTTAGTAGTAAAGAGGAAATCAGAGGGAAATACATGTTGTGAAACAATGTTAGTTGTTGCAGCCATCATGATTCCTGGTGAAAAAGTTTGTCTGRATGTTTTCAGAGGAAAAACAATACTTCATGTTCCTGTTTTCCTAATTTTTCTCTAAGCTCTGATCAACTTTAAAGTTTCGGTACGAAAGTTTTATACTTTAATTTCACAACACAAATGGTCTTTTAGTGAAGTGTGACAACTAAACTTTTTTCAGCCTAATTAGATGGTAACGGGTTAATTTGATGAATAAGTTGAAGATTTTATGGTTTTTTTTGTGATTCCTCTTGTCCTTCAGAGGCTCCCAGGGTGTCAGTGGAGCCGCAGAATCAGAGCTTCATGACAGGAGATGACGTGAGGATCAAGTGTTCAGCTGCAGGCTATCCTCCACCTCTTCTGGTTTGGACCCACAATGACATGTTCATCACAGCCTCCAACAGGTTCTTTAAAGCATAATGATTGAAATGTAGATTTTGTGATAATTTTAATAGTTTTGAGACAAAATTGTGAAGGGGTGGGGCCATTAAAGAAAAAAAAGCTGAATTTGGGATATTATTTGTAATGTTTAGACACAGAATGGCTCCTGATGGCACCCT
Source organism: Austrofundulus limnaeus (assembly GCF_001266775.1). Taxonomy (NCBI): domain Eukaryota; kingdom Metazoa; phylum Chordata; class Actinopteri; order Cyprinodontiformes; family Rivulidae; genus Austrofundulus; species Austrofundulus limnaeus. The sequence goes on along the minus strand of NW_013952443.1, from coordinate 2,417,043 downwards.
GTTAATAAGAAACACAAAGAAGAAAGATAAAGGAGTGTACGGCTGCCTGGCCAGCAACCAGGCCGGTACCGACTCAATGAGCTCCATCCTAACCTTTCTCGGTAAGAACTATCAACATTTCCACCAAATTCATTAGTGTTATGTTTTATTCCCTCTTTTTTGTGTTGATCCTCTGACAGTCTTTTATCATTTGTTGTCTCCTAGAATCCCCTGTGGTGAAAGTAGCATCARGTGAGATTCTCACAAACATCGGAGAGTCCACTGTGATGTCCTGCTCAGCATCTGGGATCCCTCAGCCTGAAATCAGGTGGTACAAAGGTAACACTTTACAAGATGAAGGATGCCCGCAAATAATCTCAAGAGAAAAWTTTTTTGGTCAAACATAAACCATAACCTTTAAAGTTTGTTTTCAGATCCAAACTGTCCATATGTCTTTAATTGTAAGGYAACACACAGCTCCATTCCTCGTCCCTCCTGGAGGTGGACACGTTGGAAGGATCTCTTACCATAAAGCAGACCCAGCTTGGCGACGCAGGGGATTACACCTGTGTGGCTGTTAATGCCGCCGGCACCTCATCAGGGAAGATCTCCCTTGATGTTGGAGGTGAGCTCCACTTCAAATTTGGTTGACACAATAAATATCTGCATGCTTTTATAACTATCAATTCTCATTGTTCACCTTCGACCCCTCTAGCTGCGCCCAAGTTCACCCAAGAGCCATCGGACGTGGCGGTGGAAATCGGCTCCGACATGACCCTGCCGTGTCACGCTAGCGGATACCCTGAACCTCRGGTCACCTGGAGGCGAGAGGACGGTTCAACTCTTCTCAACAGGCCACGYTTACATGGCAGCATATCACAGAGGAAGGGAGATCTACATTTTATTAGTAAGTTATTAATCAGCTGTGCACATATAACTTTGAATAGACACGCTGCTCACATTGCTGTTTCTTGTTTTCGTCAGACGTTTGGGTAGAGGATGAGGCAGTGTATGTCTGTGAGGCACAAAACCCTTTTGGTAGGATCCAAACACAGGCCAGCATCACTGTAACTGGACTTGGTAAGACCAGCATGTGAAATGTCCAAAATATTACATTGTAGTTGTTTGTTATTTAAAAATATTCCAGGATTTGTCAACCTGACACAATTTTTCTGTCCCGTTTGGGTGCAAAATCTTGATAGGTGTAAAACWAAATCAAAGTTTTGAATGGAAAAAGTGACTGGTAGCTGTTATGGTCACTTCTATTTCAATAGTAATGCTCAGTGTGGGGAGCACACGTGCTTTGCTAAACCCCATTTTCTGTCACTGTTCCTCTGCTGTGAAACCGCCAGTGGACCATGCATTTTACACCTAGGCCTTCAATAGGAGGGTTTGGAGCAGACCTGCCAGCCAAGAAGATGCAGAGATAACCAGAGGTCTATAAAGTACTTGAAAAAAATAACTAAATAAAAGTAAGATTACCTTAACAGAAAATGACTTTGGTAAAAATAAATGTCACCGATGAGAAAATTACTTAAGTAAAAGTCATAAAACTGTTCACAAAAATTGGGAAAGTAGAAGTAAAAGTAAAAGTACTTTTCCACGCACTCTAACAAATAAAGTGATAAATTTACTGAACCAAACTGGCTCCACAAAACCAAGTTGATTAAATTGGTAAATTTATTTAAAATAAGATTTGTATATCACCTCAAATTGACTCTACTAGGTTTAGTCGAAACAGTTGACATGATTTGGTTGAGTAAATTCAACAATTAATTTTTTTAGATCGCATAAACAACTCCTTTCATGATGAGTTCGGACAGATTTAACTTATAACAAGTAACTAAGTGTTAAACTTTAAAGTAAAGAAGTAAAAGTATCATTTTTAGGTTTTAAAAGTAACAATAAAAGTAAAAGTCATGATTTAAAAAAATACTTGGTAAAATTACAAATCCTCATAAAATTACTTAAGTACTGTAACAAAGTAAATTTACTTAGTTACTATAAACCACTGGAGATAACTGGGTCTGTAAGGCTGTGTCTCAGTTCTGGGTAGGCTGCTTAAAACGGCAGTGAAATGAGACGGTCTAGCCTTCGCTTGACCTAAGTTTGCGTGACCACGCACTACCCCCTTTACCATAGTGATTGGTTTTATATCAGACTGAAAATGCCTTGGGACATGTATTTACGTTTTTTCACAAACTTCATATCCTTTTTTTCCTCTCAAAAACAATTTGGTTCATCTGTTATACAGGTCCTAGGGATGTTTCCGTTTCAACAAAAAAGCCCTGTTCTACCATCACCGTGGAAGCTAACGCTGAAAGTCAAGTCCGTTCTGTTGTATTTTTGTCATAAGTTTTTATTTTCTGTTGCGTTGAGAATGTCCAGTCCGCATTTAGCTTGTAAGGTGCTACAGAAGTAAAAATTCCTGGTTCTGACTACTCTTTGATCAGCTAATCAAACAACGTGAAAACACAGACCTTGTCTCAGAAGGCTCTGGAGTCGCCAACTCAACATCTGATTGGTCAAAGCAACAGTATCACAGCCGTTTGTTTCACCCTCCAGGTGCCTTCACTGTTCCTTCTGAAGGCCTTCAGGCAGATTTCTTTGACCCTAGCAACAGATGATGCTCGAAATATGATTGGATAAAAGAACTAAAACAAATAGCTGCTGGAACCTACGCAACCAGGAGAAAAGCTGTGAAATGAAGAGAACAGATATTTCATAATAATATAAATTATATTATTAATACATACTAAAATGTAAGCTAGTGATTCTGGTTGTGTTTAGGCCAGCAGAGAAGGCTTTGCTGGTCCTGACGGCCCACCACTGAAAACCACCCTGCGTTCTTAAATGTGGGCCAAAGGTTAGAAAGAACAAACACGCCCAGATGACATAAATTAGTCCCCCCCCCCACCCCCACCCCACTTCATGCTGGCAACATTCCCTCAGAGGATTAACACATGCAGTGCAGAAGCACATGTGCTGTTGTTTTATTTGGACGATGGGTTACATGAGTGTCAAAAGTTGTGTTCCAAGGCAATTTAAAGGAATAGTAATGTTTATCTCAACACCACTGTCACCATCTCTGCCAAATCTGACATCATTTTCTGCATAAAGATGAGGTGACAAGTATGTTACAGCTCATCTTTTATGATATAAACTGTTTAAATCTGCATATAGGATATGGTTTTCAAAGCAAGAATGATGATCTTTTTTGTTTTTGCATGAGCTAGACCAGATATTTTGTGTAACAATTATCAACAGATAATTTTGTCTCTGTTGAACTATTATTTGCACCATTTTTGTGTAATCTGCAGTTAAACCCCTGATTGCGATGAGTCCAGCTGTGCTCAGTGTCGTTGAGGATCAGCAGCTCACTCTTCCCTGTGTGCTGCTGGCTGGGAACCCTCTTCCCGAGAGACAGTGGCTGCACAACTACGGCTTGGTGAGAACACAAGAGGATGGCTTCTATTTAATGTCTTACATCCAGATAACTCAGAATTGATTTAAAAAAATCCCACTTTCAACATCTTTCAGGTGACTCCAGATCAGTATGTAACAGTGAGGAGGGACGGCAGTCTGCATATCGAGAGAGTTCGGCTGGATAATGAGGGCGATTACACCTGCTTGGCTGAGAATGTTATTGGGGCCACAAACCATACAACCACCATCAACGTTTATGGTAGCATCACTGATATTCATATATTCAAAACGTGAATAAGTTTAGTCTTTAAGGCACATGCTAGAGTTTTTGAACATCGCTTGAACTCATTTTTTGCTTTTACGTTTGATGTTTAAAAGATATAAATTTGAATAATTTATTTTGTTTTTGCTGTTTGGGTGGGGGTGGGCATTAAAGCAAAACATGCTAATGTCAGTTTTAGCTATAATTACTACTAAACGTACTACTTATTTTTTTTTACCTTTGTATCCGCAGTTCTTCCAACAATTCAACATGGCCCACAGGTATTTAGCACGACCGAAGGAACAGCGATAAGTCTGCCTTGCCGTGCCAGAGGAATACCGGGCCCAGACATTACTTGGACTAAGGTCTGTATAAACAGCAGGTGCGATTCACTCAGCATGCCTCAGACAAATTGTAGCCACAATATTTTATGTGGCTGACACATTAAAAAGATTGATTTATGTGGTATAACTGTGCATTTATGAGCAATCGTCTGCTTGTAAACGTCCAGCTCTGTCTTTATTTCTTCATCTACAGCATTATCCAAGTTTAGGACTATGTCTTGTCGATACAGCACCTAGTTTTTGTCTTTGTAGAGGTATGTTATAGAAATATTTATTTAACAAAGACAGCTCTACAAAGACAAAAACTAGGTGCTGTATTGACAAGACGCAGTTCTAGAAATCCAATGGGGTTTCTCCGCAGAGGTTCGAATCCTGTTCGTGACGCCAATTGTGATAGAAATATTTATTAAAAAGGCAGAAACACGTGAAATGAAACAAAGTGTCTGCGTGGATGGCCATCAGAGACGATTTAATAAAGAAATGGCGGAGCAACAACTTCTCAGACCCGATCAAGAAATCTGTCAAGCTGCTACTACAGGAACAACGAACAGAGGTATAGTTTTAACATCCGGTGACAATTCATGAGTATCCAATCACAGATCGACAACTGTCAAACCTGGTCCAATGACAGAGCACCAGCTCGGAAAGAGATTAACAAAATAAGACAAGGTTACAGACATTATAGATGTCTTGAAATCTTGAGAAACAGATTAAACAAAGGTAGTAGTTATCAAATAAGAGATACAATAAAATGTCAAGACAGTATGAACTTTTACAGGCATAGGTATACTGTATAATCACATTATATAAGTATTCCATCACAAGGTAATTAAGTGTCTCTGATGCACTGAACCATTGTCAGCTTTAGCTTTGATTGTCAATCAAATACAGTGTGTTTCCCATTTAAATCTGCATTTCTGTGCATCAAATTAAGCTAGAAGCCTTAGTTTTTACTTACTTTGTCTTTTTTGTTTTCTACATTTTTTGGAGTTGTATAAGTCTTCCTGTCAAGGTGAACAAGGCAACAGAGCCTCATGAAACGTGACCCAGATAAACTCAGCTCCAGCTGTGCAGATGTACCTCTCTCTGGCTTTTCTRCTGCACATTTTAACATCAGTTTGTTTGCATCCGTCAAAAAAGACCATGCAGATATGAATTAAGCCTGATGCACTAACATGACTTTTGATTTTATGTTTTGGTTCATTGGTTACATATTCATGGCCTAATCATACATTTAAACACTTAGAAAGAATCTGATGTGTTATTGAAGTTAGGAGAAAGAAATAAACTTTAGATCCTGCTCTTATTTCCCACTGTAACTTACATTTTAGGGTGGGGAACTCCTGAACCTGGGTGGTCCAGCTTTCTCCTTGGATTCTGACGGCAGTCTTGTCATCGCGTCTCCCTCTGGAAATGAGACCGGCGAGTTTGTCTGCATAGCGACCAATGCAGCTGGCTAYGCAGTTAGGAAGGTTCAGCTCACAGTCTATGGTAAACTTAGCATCTGAAGGCTGTAYAAAAAGACAACTGATGTTTAAGTTAACATTACCAATGTAATGCTAAAAAAGGTATGAAACCTTTGTAAGCACCATGACATTTATAGTATAAATACAGCATAATATTTAAATACTGTCTGTGGTGGGCACAACTAACCAAAACATTAGCTTCACTAACCTCTGAATCTTAGTTCCACTAATGCTAAACAGATTAAAAATAAGAGAAGCTAACCGCTACCGCTAAAACTACTGTTACCCATCTTCATCTTCTCGTTGATGAAGACTGGTGAGACTGACATAAACCTATTGTTAGTTTTCTATTGGTTTAATTTGAAAGTGGGTGGGATCATTTGTGATATATCGGCCAATTCAAATACTTCCAATATACCCCTTTCAGAAAAAAGACATTTGATCAAGTTAATATTTTTATACATACCATTTGAAGTTAGTCAACAACAAATAGCAAATACTCTCTCTACCATATTTAATACAGTACATAGTCATTTTTGGTATTCTGTATTAAAATATTTTATTTATTTGACTCTCTTAGTTTGGAGTTTAGCTGCTAAAGATGCTACACACTACACACATTGTGACACATCCAGCACTGCTTGTATGATCGGATAGTATTTAATTTGAAATAAACGGCATAAAAATAAAAGTTTAATGCTTGTGAAATTTTTAGCAGATTTAAAATTAGCAGAACATAATTTAGCGGAAGCTAATTTGCCTGCTAACGATTTCCAAAGTTAGGAAAAAAATGCTATTTTGCTAAATAAGAATCTAGATCCACTATTAGCATAACTGTGCCCACCACTGAATACTGCAATCCTCAAAATAATACTTGATCTTATTGGCCGTACAACATATTGTACAGTTGAGTTCTTTTTCTTTCAAGAATGAAGACATCATTTATCAGTATTCACTAATTTTTGCTTTAAATCTCCAGCTTCAGTTCCATTTTCTTCTTTAAAAGTCTCAAAGATCAAGTCTATAAGATTAGTTTTTGCCAAACATGATGAGTTTTTTGGTTGTTTGCCTTTTCAGTTCGACCCAGATCCAGTGTTGGTGGTTCTGGAGGCTCATCAGAGCCTGTAAGGATGTCAGTGATAGAGAAGAGGGACATCATTTTACCATGTGAGGTCCAAAGTGTCCCACCTCCCACCATCAGCTGGTCAAAAGAGAAGCAGCTTATCTCTCCATTTTCTCCCAGGTGAAACATTTTTCTTTTATTTATTTTTTTTATTCAGCACGAATAGAAAGAATTTTAGTTTAGTTTTAGTTTTGCTTCTTTATTTGAATAGTACAACTACTCCTGTGGTGGAATCACTACTGTTGGTTCAGGATCCCAGTTAACTGATCCAAAAATCAACTCTGAAGCTCTTCCARGGAAAAACCCTCAAACCAAACACAACCAAGAGGTCTTGTTTTTCTTTCACAAAGGCAGTGCCAAACCAGACTTGTCATACATTAYAGCAGCATGTCTGCTTAGTTAAAGAGCCCAAGTGCTGAATGAGTCTGTCTGCAGTTCAGACGTGTGACCGTGAAAGATTAACTTTTTAAATTAAGAAATAGACAAGCTAAAATTCTTCATCTGACATAAAAGGGGAAAATGTCTGTAACTTGTGTTTTTCTGGGTTAACTGTAAGAAGTGGTTTTGAAAAAAATTAAAAAGTAAGAGAAACAAACATTCCTCCRTGTCGCCTTGCTGAAATGTGTTTCTGGCACCAGATGCTAAATTAACCCACATTTCTTTGAAAGACAATAAAAAATGAGTTTCAACAGCTTTAATCTTTTTTTCAAAGGTCTTAAATGAACTCCATGCTGTCTACATTACAGTACTCTGTCTGTCATTCTCACATGACCTCAGGGTACAGTCTGTGGTTTTCTGAGATGACAAAGTAATCCTTAGTTTTCTCTGTGATCTCTTGTATTTGCAGCACGCCTGCCAAACTAGCTGTAATTATGGTTGATGGCAGATTAGTAAGAATTGCAGGCATATTTGTTCACAGCAATAACCAAAGAAATAAGTGAGTGAGTGAGTGTTTGAGTGAGTTCACTTTTCTCTTTGTGGCACAAAGAGAAGAGAAATATAAGGCAGGCTTTATTTTAACATTTGATTTATTGCTGTTTTTGTGCGTGTAAAGTGAGACGTGTTCTTCTTCCTCCCAGGCATGTTCAGCTTCCCTCCGGATCCATGAAGATCATGGCAACCAGAGTCTCTGACAGTGGACTTTATGTTTGTGTTGCCTCCAATATTGCTGGAAACCTGACACAATCCATTGAGCTGGTTGTTTTAGGTAAGTCCAAAATAGCCTAAATGTGACCCATCCCTTCAAACTGAGGATTAAGTTAAATTTGGTCAAACTGACCTGGGCACATTTTCAGATTTCTGGCTTATTAAGTTACATTTTGATACCATTATTATCCTGATATCATGAGCTGATGTGGCTTGATTTGCCTTCCTAATCAGGAGAACACATTCATATTTGATTTAAATCCTATTTTTAAGTTATTCTGAGGACTTTTTGACATCAGTATAACGAGAAATCTCAAAAAGCATTTGGAAATTGAGATTTCCCAGCTGGAAAGAAAAGAAAATTTCTAAAATATCCCAATTTTTTTTGTTACTACTCAAAAGACTTCAAACATTTAAGTATCATAGTCAGTGGAGGATTTTGAACCCAAGATGTAGGCGGACASTAGTAGCTCAAAATAGAAGTAATTTATTAAATAAACAAAGAGCCATCATGGTGGCAACAAACCTACATAAACAGGGAGTAGGTGACGACCAAGACTGAAGGCAAAATCATTCAACAAACCAGAGAGAAAATTATGGCAAGAGACCGAGTGAATACAAACAGAATGAGAGAGAAGACAGGCAACACCTGCAAGTGAGGCTGATTGCAATCACTAACAGGTGAGAGTGCTGAGCTAATATATACACAAAGATAAACAACYAACACAAAGGACCATAGAAATAGTTAACCCAAAGCACACAGAACATGACATTAAGATTATATTTCTGAGTTCATTCAAATGATCCATTGGTAAGGTTATATTTTGACTAAATACACTTACTGCAAATGTTTTAATCAGTGCACTATAGCTGCGTATTTCTCCACATACTACTTTGCGACTCAATCCTTGGTTCAATGTGACGGTTCACGTAGATCCGAAGGAGGCACAGAAAGATCTAGAAATTACTCTGTTCTGTCATCTTTTCTGCAGTGCCCCCAAGAATCCTCCCCGGCCCCAGAGTGATGAAGGTACAGGTGGGTCACCAGGCGGAACTAGCCTGTGTGGTGACAGGATCTCCAGAACCGACTCTGACGTGGACTAAAGATGGTACAAGGTACCCTGCATCACCTGGAGGCAGCCTGAACCTGAGGAACGTTGGACTGGACGATGAAGGAACCTTCACCTGCACAGCCAYCAACGCTGCAGGCAGAGACGAGGCCCGAGTTAGGGTCCTGGTGCAAGGTTGGCTTTACGGGTGTTCACTATGTTGGTGACAGATTATGTGTCTGTTTTACTTATGAAAGAAATCAAGTTTGAAGACAATCTGTTAGCACTGATATGTGTTTTCAGTACCTCCTGTTGTTGAAGTCCTGGAGCCCCCCTTCAACAGCCCCCTGCAGGAAAGAGTTGCAAACCAGCGWATTGCCTTCCCCTGCCCGGCTAAAGGTGCTTTACTGTCCTATYCAGCTTTGCTAGAAAATAACTCATCAGTAAACAATAGTACAATAAATTAGAAAAAGTACAGCTTTTTCTAATGAAGTATAAATTAATACAAATACATTAATATAAATTAATACAATTACAAAGCTTTGATCTCTGATCATCTGACACTCGCTTTCCTGTCATTTCCTTTGATATATTTTATTCACTGTCAGAAAAATGTATAAATCTTTGATTTTTCTAAATGAGTTCATCTCTYTTTCAGGTCTACCTAAGCCAGTGATTCGTTGGTTGCGAAATGGTGAAGAGCTGACAGGTAACGAGCCCGGTGTGTCCATCCTGGAGGATGGTACGCTGCTGATCCTTGCCTCAGTCTCACCTCTGGATGATGGCGAGTACGTCTGTATGGCTGCGAACGATGCTGGATCCACTGAGAGGAAGTACCAGCTCAAAGTCAACGGTGATTGACGTCATTTGTTGAGACATTGGTGCACTCGTGCCTCCCGGCTCAAATCTAACCCGGCTCAAATCTAATGTGTATTAATGATCACCTCTACAGTACCCCCAGATTTTCATGACAGCGACACACTTGGTAACCTGTCAGTGGTCCTGAGTCAGCCTATCAGCTTGCTGTGTGACGTCACAGGAAGTCCAACCCCTGTCATCACCTGGTATAAAGATGGGAGTACTGTAAGTGTAATCCCACTTTCTAGAAAAAAAAATCGGTACAAAACACGGACCAAATATTCCACAATCATTAAGTAACACACAGCCCTGATGTTTGTATAACATAATTAACCTTTAGTGGAACCTGTGAAAAGATTGGATCATTTCGTTTGCACTTGTATAAAGTAAACGAGGAAGTTTGATGGGCTCTCTTTTCATTCTTTGATGAAAGCCCTCATAAAAACAAAAGCAGCTCTGATCATTCAAGACAACACATTTTATATCCAACATACATGTTTGTAATAAAGTCRTGTTTGGAATACATGTCGGAATACATGTTTGTAATAAAACCGCATGCTTTGTCTACTAATATTGTGCCTGATTGTGATGTAAGAGTGGAAATTTAGTGCACACTTTGCTGTAACRTCCCAGTTAGCAGGCTGTTTTTTACTGCCTTGGCTGCTGTCATCATTCTCCTTGCCAAACACAGATCAGTGCTCATACATAAATCTGCTAATTATGACTAATCTAAATAACAAAAAATCTGTCGGAAAGTTTTTGGCTTAGAAAAACTATTGTCCTGTTTTGCACATTTTTGTCAACATTGGAATATTTTTTTTCATTGGTTAAAATGATTATTTTTAAAATCTACTTGCGTTTGTGAATAATTTTCCAGCAGTTGTCAGAAAGCATTTCTTGAACTCTGATTTGTGTTGCTGCGTTTGATTTAATGTATTTGTGTTAACTGACAGGTTGTTTCCAGTAACAACGTCCAAATTCTGGATCTGGGAAAAACCCTGAAATTACTGAAGGCTGAAAGATCAGATGCAGGCAGCTACAGCTGTAAAGCCATCAACATCGCAGGCAGCACTGAGAAAAACTTTGTTTTACACGTACTCGGTGAGTAGAGCTGCACAGCAAYGCAGAGACGGTGATGTTTTGTAGTTGGATTAAAAAACTCTGCAATTAAGTCTAAATTAACCGAACTAACCAACAGATTTTTATTAATTTGTCATAAATTTTCTGTTAACCTTTTTAATAACCCTTTTTTTTGCCTCAGTCCCTCCAACGTTTATAGGATCTGCCTTTCCTCAGGATGTTTCAGCCATTCTCAAACAAGGGGTCACGCTTGATTGCAAAGTGGAGGGGTCTCCTTTTCCCACAATCCAATGGTACAAAGACAGAAAGTAAGTAAACCTTGAAGTTAAAGGGRGGATATTATGTAARAAATTGACGTTGAGCTCTAATGTCATTYCTTCATCAAAAACATACCCAGAATGTTGGTTTGCCTCATTCATGCATGTTTGAGAAATCCTTGAATCTCCTCTGGTAGCTGTCTGGAGCTGCCTAAACACTTGCTGGTACTAAGCTCCGCCTGTTTGTACAAAGCTCCTCCCTGGAGCTCAGTCTGCAGTCGAGCTTCAGTCCCACAGATCACCCCTCCCCTGAAGCATTTTGTTGTGAAGGTGTGCTGAAGTGGGAGTGTCGGAAACGGTAGGAGGTTCTTAAAGAGACAGAGGCCAATTTCAAAGCGTTTAGGTAAACTATGATGCAAAGTCAAATTGATTTTAATACAGCTTTTTCATAACAACTGAAGGTAGCGTAGTAA
>NW_013952443.1:2398080-2403080 GCF_001266775.1 Austrofundulus limnaeus | reverse complement strand
TTAAAAGAGGTTATTTCAGAGGTAGTATGAAAGTACCAACAGAAGCTTGTCTTGTAATAAAACCATGTCTATTAAAGGTAATAATTGTGAGAAAACAACAAAAGGTTTGTGTAAAATCCAAATGTAATGTAAAAGGGAAAAAGGCTGTATTTAAGTCTATCATCGACCTTAAACCACGATAGATGAAATCCACACTGGCTCTAATCAAGTGCTCATCTTGCAGCTTTGTTTTGAACAATTTCCAACTGACCCAAATCTTTGTTTGCGGCGCTGGACCTCACCGCAGGACAGTCAAGATGAAGTAGAACTAAAGACTGTATTACCAATTTTCTTTTTCCAGGAGTTATGCGTTTTTTATTTAACCTTTATTTAACCAGGAAGTCCCATTGAGATTAAAAACCTCTTTCAAGAGAGACCTAAAATGGGCCTTATACCGAGTTATAGAAATTGTCAAGAATTGAATACTGAGGTTAATAGCTTATTTTTTGCTATTTTGTGTGATGAAGTGTGAAATCACTTTTGTTTTCCGTAGTTCCTCCTTCCATTGAAGGATCTGAGGAGGTGACGCTCAGCACAGTTACAGTCAACAGCCCGTTGGAGCTYGAGTGTCACGCTACAGGAACACCTACGCCTGTCATCACGTAAGACATCCGGCCAACGTGTAAACAAACACGCAAAGATGCACACAGTCATCATAAATCTGCTTGTTTGCAGCTGGTACAAGGATGGGAAACCAGTCAGGCAGGGGGAAGGGTTGCGKGTCGCAGCGAGCGGGAGACGGCTGGTCGTTTCCCGCGCTCAGGTCTCGGACACGGCTCGTTTTCAGTGTGTGGCCACTAATGAGGCAGGAGASCACGAGAAGAACTTCAGTGTTATAGTGCAAGGTAAAATATAACACAAGTTACTGAGAATAAAGAAAACATCTCAGTACTTTTACATGCTTTTTAGTTTAATTTATCTGCTCTGATAAATATAAGCTGCAGGAAAGCTTCCATTTTGGGTAAATAACCCTGTTATGCTATTTATTTATGCCTCATTACATTTATAAAATGGTTTTAAATAAATAACATTTTCCTCAGTTCCTCCAACCATCCGAGGGGCCGGACCTCCCGAGCGTTCAGTGGTTCTTCAGAAGACCATCAGTTTGGAGTGTGTCTCCAGTGGCATCCCTCCTCCCAGCATTACCTGGATTAAAGATGGYCGACCTGTGGACACAACAAAAGAGCACCTCAAGGTGATTGACTGAGTTTAACTTAAAGATAAATGCAGGCAAATCGTACATGCAGAAATGTTTTCTGACAGTCTGTTAAAACTGTGGGACTTTATTTTATTGAATGTCAAGATGAAAATAACAGCAATAAAGACTCTTCAGAAAATAAAAAACAAAAAAATTGCAGGTCATAAATGTTTGTTATTGTTTCTGACCTTTTGTCACCCATTCAGGGGTGTCAAATTCATTTTCAGAGGGCCACATGAGTATTATGGTGGCCCTCAAAAGGACAGTTGTAATTGATTTGATTTGATGATGCCTTTATTGTAATTGTACAGAGCACAATGAAATTACATTTAAGAACACCCATTCAAGAGACACATGACAAAAACATGGGGGAACATGAGATCAGGTCATGCGGCAACCAGCAGGGGTCACGCTACCTTTAAAAAGAAAAAAATGAAAATACCACAGAAAGTTAGATGAGGAAAAAAAACCAAAACATCATATTATATCAACGAAATATGATACATGGTGTTTATAAAAAAAAACCTCTACGAAGCAAGAACACATTTATTAGCCAGAGGAGTAAGTAATTAACGTCAACATTTCATGTTTAACTTTGTTAAAATATGCAACGTCACATTCCTTGTCTCACTGAGCACCGCTAACAAACATTAACTGAGCTCTACATGGTATTTCCTGCATAGAAACATCAGTTTAACACGTCCTCTTATAAATACTGAAAAGTACTACATGTATGACTGACTAAATGTGAAATAAATATACAGAAATACTATTAAGTAAAAGTAGGAGCGTTTTACTCACTGTTGATTTGCGGTAAGTCTTGAATTCTGAACTCTCCCACTTTCTGACAGGTAATTCCCTACCTAATTAACATTCATTATGGGAGATGTAGTTTATGGTCGATGCTTCAGTAGCTTATTTTGACATTAATACAGAGCTTAAAAAAAACAATTTTTTTGAAGTGGGGATGGCTTTTTTGGCAGGTTTCTTTTGGCCCGTGGGCTGTGAATTCGACACAAGTGATGTAGAGTATTTTAACACTGTCATAAAAAGAAATTAAATTAGACTAAAATTACAAAAGCAAGAAAAAAAAAAGCTTTTTAGTAACACACTTCTGTCCCAAAACCTTTATTCCTAGCTGCAAGCAACTCAAAATTATTTTTTTTTTTATTCTCAGTGGAAATCGTAAAATTAATATTTKTGTTGTTTTGTGTATCACATGAAGATATTTCATTTAAAACTGAAACTTAGTTTCCCAACAGAATATCTGACTGATGAATTTTAGGAGCATACTTTTATGCTCCTATGTAATCACCTCCCTAAACTCTGTGTCTTTAACCACAGCTGCACTCAGCAGGAASGACACTTAAGATCACAGAAGCAAGACTGGAGGATTCTGGGAAATACACCTGCCTGGCCACAAATGCWGCCGGTGAAGCTAAACAGCACATCCGACTGAGTGTTCATGGTAAAGTCCAGATGTGCCACACATTTTCCTCYGTCTCACTCATTTCCTGGGTTGTGGTTTAAATCTTCATTCTGTCCAACATCTGTGATCAAGAAATTAGGATACCATGCAAATAGATAGTATTTTTTTATTTATCACTGTTTTTGTCTCTCAGAGCCTCCAAGCATCTCCTCCTCTGGAGACATCATCAACCGAACCATCCTGTCTGGTTTTTCCACTGAGCTGGAGTGCACGGCCACAGGAAGACCTTTACCTGGTGAGATTGATCACAGATTTTTATTTTTATTTTTTTGCAAAACTTAGGACTAAAAAAAAGGATGATTCTATTACTGAGCAACTGCAGTTTAATACAAGTTTTAACATTTTTCATAGAACAAGACATGAATTATTTTAAAAAATATATTAAACTGATGATTATTTTTATGTTTCAGCCGTCACGTGGTTCAAAGATGGCCGCCCTCTGGCCGGAGCAGCCAGCTGGTCAATGCTGAAGCGGGGCCARGTGCTGGAGATTGAACAGGCTCAGCTGTCTGATGCTGGAATGTACAGATGTGTGGCCGTCAACCTGGCTGGAGTTGCAGAGATACTGTACAGCCTGCAAGTATTTGGTAGGGTTGGCTTTCATTAGACAAAGATTTGCTCAGTTTAGTGTTTCACAAGGTCTGATGTCTAATATGTTTTACACTCGTGTGTCTTATAGTACCTCCGGTTATTTCCAGCCGAGGCGGTACGGTCACAGTCGTGGTGAACGAGGCCACTGAGCTGGAGTGTGAGGCCTCCGGGGTTCCTCTGCCCAGTCTGACGTGGTTAAAAGATGGCAGCCCTGTGGCAAGCGTTTCACATGGCATACAGGTGCCCTTCCAAACATATCTTAAATTTGATCTCAAAGGGAAATTATTATTTATATATAAATATTGTATATATTACTGTGTCCTCTCAGGACACAATATGAGGTTACAAAAAAAAAAACAAAAAAAAAACCTCTGCATAGGGCATAGATCAAAGGATAGTGGGGTAAGGGAGACTGGGGAGGGTGGTGGTGGAGTGAAATGGATGGAGGGAGGCAGTGAAAGCAGTGAGTTTAGGGGGATGTGTCTGAAGCTGTGAAAATGTTGTATGCATATGTGTGAACATCTGTGGAATGAAACTGTGTAACCAGCTGACCAGATCCATAATTTCCAGTTTCAAAAGATATACAAGAGAGGCTCCAAAAAATGCAGCAAAGCAGGGTAGATGAGGAAAGGTTGAAAAGAGAAGGGGGGGAATTTTCTACCTTCACCAAGAGCAGAAGAAAAAAAATTATATAGTTTAAATATATGTTAACTTTTCTTTATGAAACACTTTTTATGAATGCATGTTGATAAGGTTGAGTGTTCAGACCTGGMCTCTGTTTTCATCTCAGGTGTTATCTGGTGGCAGAATCTTGTCTCTGAGCAGCGCCCAGGTCAGTGACACCGGCAGATACACCTGTGTGGCAGTYAATGCTGGAGGAGAACAGCACAAAGAATACGATCTGAAAGTTTATGGTGAGAAAGTCACTATTTCTCAGCTGTAAAGCATGCGTGTTTAGACACAACTTCATAATGTTGTGTGTAACTTTTTTCACATAAAACCAGAACTACAGACGGGGCAGATGGCTCTCTGAAGGGACTCGGATCTTAATAATCGGCTTGTTTCGTAGAATCGTTTGATTTTGAATGAGTTATGTCATCATCACATCACTTTGACAGAACCATGTGTTTGGTTAAGCAGATCCCCCACCTCAACACCTTTACCCCTCTTCCTGTTTTCAGTAAAAAAAAATAGGTGAACAAGGAGCAATTGTCTCTGTGGTTAAGAAGGAAAAAATAAAGATATTACGAGGAGTAAAAAACAAACTATGAACCGCTCTTTACTGTTTGAAACTCAGTTCCTATTATTTGTTGTAAGGAGATGTTCAAAAGATTTGGATTGTTCACAAACATCACATTGCTACCCAGAATGTATTTTACTGTAATGAAAAGTGGATTTGGCTGGACAATTTTTACAAAAAAAAGTTTTCTATATTTATACAGTCCGTCTCTTAAGGTTTTTGAAGAAGAAAAGTGAATGTTTTCTGATTGCACTTAAATGAATTTATCAAAATTACATTTTATTGTGCTACTCTAGAGCAGGGCTATTCAACTAAATTGCTCCAGGGGCCACGGATACTTAAAGCCACTTCCGCCCACAGGACTGCCGCTCACTGGATGTTTTTTCTTTTTCGGACCATTCTCTGTAAACCCTAGAGATGGTTGTGCGTGAAAATCCCAGTAG
>NW_013952443.1:2388474-2398013 GCF_001266775.1 Austrofundulus limnaeus | reverse complement strand
TATAAAAGCATGCTGCATTTATTGTATGTTAAGGGTAATCTAAAATTCTTCCATCTTTGTTGTCTGGTTTCAACCCCTATGAGAAATGTCYATGCAGATTAGATTTCACGAACTTCTGGAAAATGAAGCTGCTTGACATAAGTATTACAAACAAATCTTGATTGGTTTCTTGCTGCTGTTAAATCCCAGAATGAACATTTTGTTTAAAGAGTCCCAGATGGCCAATAAGCACAGATTTTGTTTATTTATGAGGAAACCTGAAGATCCTGCACATTGGATTGCTTACAGTTGTGTTCTAACTTCCACTGTTTTCTAAATGTTGGCCAACAATCATGCTCAGTAGTTTCTCTTTGATCGGCGAGCATTAACTCTTGCACAGGAACACTTTATTGACCTACACTCATGTCTGACTCAGTGCCTCCAAACATCAAGGGTGAAGAAGTGAATGCTACTGCGACGCTTGGTCTTCCAGTGGAGCTGCACTGCCAGAGCGACGCAGTCCCTCCACCTGCCCTGTCCTGGCGCAAAGATGGTCGTCCTCTCTTTAGGAAACCTGGTCTGACCATCTCTGCAGATGGTAGTTTACTCAAGGTAGAGTTTGTACACTTTTATATATACATGTAAGAAAAAATCTGGAGTTATTTCTTTAATAAATTTAACAAAAACAGTTTTTTTGATCTTGATTTCTTTTACATGGACTTTTGATTAAAGTGTTTGTATATTATTACCCAAATTCACATACCTGTGTCTGAATTGGTAGGTTGACAGTGTTCAGGTGCAGGACTCAGGAAGGTATACTTGTGAAGCCACCAATGTCGCAGGAAAAACAGAGAAGAACTTTAACCTCATTGTTTGGGGTGAGTTTGTATTTTTTTAATGTGTTTGTGAGATATGCTAATAAGAAAATATTCATGAGTTTTTATAAGTGCTAATGTATAAAAATAAAAAAGAATAACAAAAAATACACAAACAGTTCGACATCAATCTCTCTCTTTGTACACATCTGTAAAAATTAAAGTTCTGGTTCCATTTAATGTTGTTTGAGCGCCTCCTTTAGGTGTCATGTTGTTATTGCAGTTCCTCCCAGTATCCGTGGCTCGGAGGAGGTTTCTCCTCTGACAGTGATTGAAGGAAGTCTCATCACTCTTATATGCGAGTCCAGCGGTATTCCACCTCCTAACCTTACATGGCTGAAGGACGGTAAGTAAAAAAAAAACAAGAAATTGCAGTTAGAGCCAGAATACCATGTGTGTTTAACACTCTAACCTGTTTTCCTCATGTTTTAGGTTATGACCTGAAGTCAGACCAGAGGCTCAGGGTTTTGTCAGGAGGCCGTCAGCTGCAGATTTCCAACGCAGAGAGAACAGATACTGGCTCCTACACCTGCACAGCCTCCAGTGAAAGTGGCACCACCTCCAAGGAATACAGCCTGCAGGTTTACGGTACATACATCATCGGAATCTTTTATAAATCTTACTGAAAGCATAATTGTGAACTGTGATTACATAGAGTAATATTACTGTGGCAAGATTAAATTTATTATATGTTCTGATGCATCTCAGTAATCCAGGTAAAAAATCAAAAAGAAAAAAATTGTATGTATTGTTTGACTCCCACCACCCACTGGAACACAAGTTAGGAGTGATCAGGACTCTGTACCACAGAGCAGACAGTGTCCCTACAAACCCAGGAGCCAGGCAGAAAGAGAAATCACACACACGACAGGCCCTGGAGCAGTGTGGTTATCCTGACTGGGCTTTCCTGAAAGCAGACAGGAAACACAGACAGGATTCCATGCAACCTTCAGGTGAAAAAGAAGACCCCAAACCCAGACCCAAACCAGTGGTTATTCCGTATGTTGCGGGTGTTTCGGAGAAACTGAGACGTTTATTTTCTAAACATGATGTCCCAGTGGCTTTCAAACCCCAAAACACATTACRGCAAAGGCTGGTTCACCCCAAAGATCCGGTGCCCCACCACAAACAGAGCAATGTTGTATATGCTGTTAAGTGCCAGGAGGACTGCGACCAGTTATACATCGGGGAAACAAAGCAGCCACTGTTCAAAAGAATGTCCCAACACAGACGAGCTACATCTAATGGCCAGAACTCTGCAGTTTTCACTCATTTACAGGCCAGCGGTCACTCTTTCAGAGATGAGGATGTTCTCATTCTTGATAGAGAGGAACATTCGTTTGAGAGAGGAGTAAAAGAAGCCATTTTTGTGAAGACCGTCCATCATTAAACAGAGGTGGAGGCCTCCGTTTTCAGTTGTCCCCCTCCTAAAGTGCTGCTATTGCCAGTATCACTCCACCCCCTGTTAACAATARGTGTTAATTAGGTGTCAACGATAGCCATGTGATGTGAGTATCAGTCACATGGAGGCAGGGCTTAAAAGCCTGAATTTTGCCTGAAACTCTCAGACTGAAGAAGTCTCTTGGAGGAGAGACGAAACGTTTCATTAGAGAAGAACCCGTCCAGAAGACCTATACAATTTTTTTCTTTTTAAATTTATATAATTTAGAGAGAAATATTTACAAAATACTGTGTTGTTTGCTGTTTGACTATCAAAACTTTTATTTCTCTCTCTGCAGTTCGCCCTTCTATAAGACAAGACAAACATGACGTCGGTGACGTTACAGTGACTAAAGGAGGCGATGTGACCTTACACTGCACTGCAGACGGCGTACCTCGACCTGCGATCACATGGCTGAAGGATGGACGGCCCATCACAGGCCAGCACGGAGCAAAGGTCCTCAATGAGGGAAGTTTGTTGCAGATTAAAGATGCTAAATTATCAGACACGGGGCGTTACACCTGCTTTGCTGTTAACGTGGCCGGACAGTCTGAGAGCAAACACGACATCAGTGTGCATGGTATGAAATTGACATGTTTCTTTGTCCATCATAATTAATCTTTCTTGGAAGTACAAACTTTGTCTTTTCTGCCAATTTTCTTGTCAYATTCAGTCCCACCCACGATAACCGGTCAGGTGCAGTTCCCAGAAAATGTAAGTGTTGTGGTGAAGAACCCAGTTGCTCTGAACTGCGAGGCTTCTGGTATTCCTCTTCCTGCCATCTCCTGGCTGAAGGACGGTCAGCCAGTTAAAACAACGAGCTCACTTCGCATCCTCTCAGGTAAGGTTTGGTTTTGCTGTCAAGGATTTTATCTTCTTCGATACGGTTATGTTTTACCCAAAGAGCTTTAAAGTRCCTGTGACATCAACTTTTTGTAATAAATATGAGTGCAGTTTTGGAAATGTAACATTAATAAAATATTGCGCAAAAAAATCATGCTGCTGAGGTGAGCAGTTGTTGAGATATTTGTGTGTGAAGTAACAGGAAGTGATGTCAAAGGGGAATGTCTGCATGTGAACAGAGCACTGCTGCAACGGCTGACGACAGAGACTGTAGAGAAGAATCTATGTTTCTTTAGATTATTTTGAGTCTATCAGGGAGATGAAGAAGAATCAGAGTTCAAATAGTGTTTCAATAAACAAAGACCAGAGATTTCCTTTTCTTAAGAGTTCCCCTTTGATGTCACTTCCTGTTTCACTTTGGCTGGGGCAAGTTCAAAAGAAAATATGCCAGTTTTGCAACAAAATGGGTAAAATCATGTAAAGTTACCGAAATATAAAGATTTTTTCTTCGGCTTTTTGTATTTGAAGAATATCACGGGCACTTTAAAGATACTTTATTTCCTCCGATATGTCTCATGATGTCTCATTCTTAAAACTGGAATTTTAAATGTTTTACCTCCTGTTAGCCTAGAAGTTCAAATTCTTTGTGTTGATTTATTACAG
Organism: Austrofundulus limnaeus; assembly: GCF_001266775.1. NCBI lineage: Eukaryota > Metazoa > Chordata > Actinopteri > Cyprinodontiformes > Rivulidae > Austrofundulus > Austrofundulus limnaeus. The sequence goes on along the minus strand of NW_013952443.1, from coordinate 2,394,212 downwards.
TTTTCATATTATCATGATACATTTTAACCAGTTTTAGGATATTGTGTACGTTTTTTAGGATATTGTGTATGTTTTCCTGCTGTGTCTTTTTGTGCTGGAAAAGAGCCGGCTGTGTAATTACCTGTTTAAACTGCAGGAGGCCGAAGTCTCCGCCTTCTGCATGCAGCAGTGGAGGATGCTGGAAGGTACACATGTATTGTCTCTAACAGTGCTGGAGAAGAGAGGAAAAATTTTGACCTTGATATTCTAGGTAAAGAAAAAATTAAGTTTGATAATGTCCACATTTAAGTATCTATAAACCGAGAGACTTGGCAACATTAAGCTGGTTATGTTTTTGTTCAACTTGAAGTGAGAGTATGAGTCAGTTCCTTTTCATTGGCAGTTCCACCAAAGATTGTGGAGGAGGGAACAGTGGTGGACACTAAAGTAAAGGAGAAGCACAACATCACTCTCACCTGTGAGGCTTCAGGTAAAAATGTACCCTCTTTAAACTTATTGAATTTTTTATATAAGTTACAGAGAAAACAGTAATTTTACTCTGATAACTTCTTTTTAATTTCCAGGGAACCCAGTCCCAAAGATTCAATGGCTGAAGGATGGACAGCTGCTGGTGTCTGACAGGAACCACCAGATTGTGTCTTACGGTCGTTTTCTCCAAATCTTTGAGGCCCAAGTTTCAGACACCGGGAGGTACAGCTGCATGGCCTCTAACAGTGCAGGAGACCGCAGCAGGCATTTCAACCTCAATGTTCTGGGTACAAAAACAGTCTCTTTTTTCATTTACCTGAGAATGTTTCAGGAATAAATCAAGATGCAGATGTGTTTCTGCATTTCATCGCTGTCATTATTTTTTTGCCAGTTTCTCCCACCATCGCTGGGTCAGGCCCTGATCTTTCTGCAGAGGAGGTTACAGTAACCCTGAGCAGCCCCACCTCTCTGGTGTGCGAAGTCCAGTCCTACCCACCTGCCCTGATCACCTGGCTCAAAGACGGCACTCCGTTTGAATCCACTCGCAGTGTCCGAGTCCTTCCAGGTTTGAAGAGCATAAAAAGACAATAACATTACATCCATCTATTACATTTACCTGCTTCTTCCTTTCTGGATCATGGGGGTCACTAGTGCCCATATTCAGCATTCACAGTGCAAGGGGCGGGGTACGCCCTGGACTATGGGGTGCCGTTTGTAAAGTTACACAGTCAAAAATTACCACCAATATTTTTGTTTTATTTAGCCTTTTATAAGAACAAAAGAACAGAATTATTTTTCAAAGTCAGTTTTTCACCATATGATTCATACATTTATAAATGTCATAGTTTATAAACTAAATATTTAACTTACAAATTAAATATTTAGTAACAAGCTAAATATTTAATTTGAGACTTATATATTTAATTTTGAGCTAAATATTTAGCTTGAAACTTAAATATTTAGCTAGCTACCTAAACATTTAGCTAGCTACCTAAATATTTAGCTAGCTACCTAAATATTTAGGTTGCAACTTAAATATTTAGCTAGCTACCTAAATATTTAGCTTGCAACTTAAATATTTAGCTAGCTACCTAAATATTTAGCTTGCAACTTAAATATTTAGGTAGCTAGCTAAATATTTAGGTAGCTAGCTAAATATTTAATTTGTAAGTTAAATATTTAGTTTATAAACTATGACATTTACAAATGTATGAATCATATGGTGAAAAACTGACTTTGAAAAATAAATCTTTTCTTTTTTTTCTAATAAAAGGCTAAATAAAACAAAAATATTGGTGGTAATTTTTGACTGTGTAACTTTTCAAACGGCAGCCCATACTGGACAGGTCACAAGTCCATCACAGGGCCACATAACAAATGAGACAAACCTCCATTCACTCTCACTCACACCTGGGGACAATTTAGAGTTACCAATTAGCCAAACGTTGATGGTTTTGGTCTGTGTGAGGAAACTGGAGTTCAATAACATGATAGTAGAATAATAATAAATTTTTATTGACCTTTGCCTTGGCAGGTGGGCGGACACTGCAGATTATCAATGCTAAGAAGGAGGATGCAGGGAGGTACACGTGTGTGGCTACTAATGAGGCCGGAGAGATGCTGAAGCACTATGAGGTTAAAGTTCATGGTGAGATTCCCGCACCTTTAAGCACTGAAGAACATCCCTGAAGCTGTGATGTTGTAAATATGACCAAAAGTGTTTTTGACTGAAGTTCCTCCACAGATCAATAAGAACGATATCCCTGGAGAGGGACTGGCCCCTAAAGAGGTGAAGATCAAGATTAACAGCACACTCACCCTGGAGTGTGTGGCTCAGGCCTTCCCTCCTCCTGCACTGCAGTGGTATAAAGACGGGCAGGTAGAATAGGTTGATTCTGTTTTTTTTTCTGTCAGGTATTTTGTCAGAACTTTTAACTGAAGCCTTTAAAAACAAATTTTCTACAGATCCTGAGGGGGGATGACCACGTGTCCATTACAGCCAATGGTCGCATTGTTCAGATCAAGCACGCTCAAGTGTCGGACACCGGCCGCTACACCTGTGTCGCCACTAATGTAGCTGGAGAGGACGAGAAGGACTTTGATGTAAATATACAAGGTGAACTGGGTGGACTTATGATGTTAAACGGTTACCTCTCTGCAGATCCTCAGGGATAAATCCAACAATATGTGCTTTAATGTTTTGGATTAGATAAACACAAAAACTCCAGGAAGCTTCGATTTGAGGTCAATATTTTAATTTTTTTCCCAATTTTTCTTTAGTTCCACCAAATTTCAACAGACCCGATGGAGTTGGTGATGCGTCAGTCTCAGGCTTTGGTGGAGACGCTCGGGATGTAATTCTGAACAATCCCATTTCTCTGTACTGTGAGACAAACGCTGTGCCCCCTCCCACTCTGACCTGGTACAAAGACGGACAGCTGCTCACCTCGAACAACAAAGTTTTAATCCTTCCAGGTGAAATGACAAACTGGTGTAAAAATTCACACAATAAAAGTAAAACGGGCAGAAAATCAGGTCAGTTTGTTCGTTTTCAGGTGGGCGAGTGCTGCAGATTTCCAGGGCGCAGCTTGAAGACTCTGGCAGGTACACTTGTGTGGCCATCAATGAGGCAGGGGAAGACTCCATCTTCTATGATGTCAGAGTGCTGAGTGAGTTTTATTGTACAAACCTTAGGCAATAATTAGCAACTGTTTTAAATTAAACCACTTTTTGTGATGACTTCATGTCTTTCTCTAGTTCCTCCGAGCATACGGGGAACAGGCAGTGATGTGCCTGATGAAGTCACCGTCCTGGTCAACAAAACTACCCAGCTGGACTGCTACGTGGACGGAAGCCCCGCCCCTAAAATCACCTGGTTTAAAGATGGACAGCTGATCAACTCTCATGGTCCACATAAAATATTGCTCAATGGACGAGCGTTTCAGGTAACACTTGGAAAAGGTAGAGACACAAAAAAAATGAATTAATGTGTAAAAAAATATGATCAATTATAACTTTCTAGTAGCTACACTTTGCCAAACCAACTAACTTACGTATACATAAAATAGCTAACCCTATTGGAATAAAACACATTTTAAAGTGAAATGTATGTTTGAAACATCTAAAATGTAGACTTTCCCAATTTAAATGTACATGAGTGCCACTGTATTGTGGCCTGAAATATCTGATTTTTTTCCTGCAAATTGAAMAATGCTCTGATAAAATATGTTAAATAATAATTATATAATGAATGTTGATGTTTGGTATAATCAGGTTTGCTATTTGGAGTATTTTAGAATTGTTTGTAGTTTTAGCCTAATAAATTATGTTTTTTTTTTAATTAGGTGGTGACGGCTCAGGTCTCTGAAACAGGACGCTACGTATGTGTGGCTAAAAATGTTGCTGGAAGTGCGGAAAAACATTTTAATCTTAATGTTCATGGTGAGTTATTAGAGATAGCCTATTTTTGAAGACTTAGAAAAGTTGTTTCTTTTTGTTGTTGTTGTTGTTGTTTGGTTTAATAAAGGAGTTCAAACCTGTATTTTTCTGCTTTCAAACAATAATGTAACTCTATCGAACATGGTTTCTTCTTGTCCTTCTAGTACCCCCGGCCATTGTTGGTGTGAGTCCTGAAAATGTGACCGTGGTGGTGAACAACTTTGTGTCTCTCTCATGTGAAGCCACTGGTTTCCCTCCTCCCACATTGAGCTGGCTGACCGTCAGGGGCCCCATCCAAGATAAAACTAATGCTCTTATTGTGCCAGGTAATGAGAGGAACTGTTCAAAAATTAAACATTTTAATACACACCATGAAAAAAAAAGACTAAGTTTGTGTCCATCTGTTTCCTCAGGAGGGCGCACTTTACAGATTCTTAAAGCAAAAGTATCTGACGGGGGGAAGTACAGCTGTGTGGCCATCAATGCAGCAGGAGAAGCCCATAAACACATTTATCTTACTGTGTTTGGTCAGTCTACATTTTTGCCTCCTGTAATTTGGAAGTTTTAATGCATGAATTAATAACTTTTTCTCCTCAACCGCGCAGTTCCTCCAAGAATTCGAGGCAATAGCAGGGACTCTGCCACGGAGGTGAATGTGCTTGTTGGTAAATCGGTAACTTTGGAGTGTGAATCCAACGCGGTCCCTCCTCCTGTCATCACCTGGTACAAGAACGGCAGAACAGTGACAGAATCTGCAAACCTGCGCGTTCAGGCAGAGGGGCAAATCCTTGAGATTAAACACTCAGAGGTGAAACTCCATGTTGTTTTTCAGTGATAACTAACATTTTTTCCTTTAACAGTCATAATAAATTTTCACAGCTTAAATATGTATTGCTTCTATTGTTTTTTGCTTTTGTTTTTCCCTGCAGGTATCTGATACAGGACAATATGTTTGCATGGCATCAAATGTTGCTGGACAAGTGAACAAGAACTTCCACTTGAACATCCATGGTAGCTTGTTTAACAAAATCTATACATTTTTAACAATACTAAAGCAGATATTTGAGATGGTGCTTGCACAGGCATAATGATAATAATAATAATAATAAAGAGATGTTTTCCCTCAGTTCCTCCCAGTATTGATGGCCCAGCAGAGGAGAGTGTTGTGGAAACCATCAGCAACCCAATTACTCTCTCGTGCGATGCTACTGGAATCCCTCCTCCCAACCTCATTTGGCTGAAAAATGGACACCCCATTGGTAGACTAAGATCAAAAAGGTCAGCGGCTGCCACTGCTGATGTATTTTACACAACAGTAACTTTATATTTCTCTTAGAGAACTCAGAGTCTTTGGAGATGCACATCTTCTCAGGAGGAACCAAACTACAGTTTGCGCTGCTGCAGCTTTCTGATAGTGGAACATACACATGTGTGGCATCGAACCGGGAGGGAGAAGCACACAAGAGCTACCACCTCACTATACAAGGTACATGAACATCTAAACCTCAGGTGTGTTAGCTCTATTCTATATATGTATTTGAAATAGAAAAATTATTATTTTCTCCTAGTCCCACCAAGTATCTCTGGATCAGACATGCCCACTGAGATGGGGGTTCTTGCTAACAAAAGCAGCCAAATGGTCTGTCGAGCTCAGGGAAGCCCAACTCCAACCATCCAGTGGTTAAAAGATGGAGAAGCCATCAACAGTGCAGGATTGAAAGGGCTCAGGTATATAAATACATCCATCCTGCAATGCAAGCAAGAAATGGAATCCATCAGTATGACAAAATCAGATATTTTAAGTTGAGCTTTATGAGTGATATATATATATA
>NW_013952443.1:2380295-2388104 GCF_001266775.1 Austrofundulus limnaeus | reverse complement strand
GTGTGTGTGTGTGTGTGTGTGTGTGTGTGTGTGTGTGTGTGTGTGTAATTTTATAAAAACTAAAGGCATGGTCATTTATCAAGTAGCTTCTGAATAAAAAGGACATAGATGACCCACAATTATTTGGAAACTGACAGTATTGGATCTTTACCATTACTAACTGTAGAAGAGTGGTAATACTTGCTGTTTCTGCTTCAAATGTTTTTCTGATGCTTTTTGATGGTCTCATAGTGTCAGTCCAAATGGTGACACACTCACTGTGACCCAGGCTGGTCCTGCCCATAGTGGGAAGTACACTTGTGTGGTCACCAATGCAGCTGGAGAGGAGGACCGAATATTTAATTTGAATGTGTATGGTGAGTGCAAATCATTTTTGAAACGCACACTACATGCATTATTCAGTACAGACTTGAGCAGACTAGTGCTTTTTTTTTTTTTTACTTTTTTCACCTTATTCTCCATTTACCCAGTCCCCCCACTCATACTTGGCAACAATGGGGCTTTTGAGGAGTTGACTGCAGTTCTGGACAGCTCTGTCAGTATAGAGTGTGCTGCTACAGGATCTCCTCTGCCGCAGCTGAACTGGCTGAGAAATGGCCTTCCTTTGCCAGTCTCCTCCAACGTACGACTTCTCTCAGCAGGACAGGTGCTCCGGTAGGTCAGTGAGTGTGAAGAGGATGGTAGTTTCTTTACTAAATGTTCTACTGAACTACAAGATCTTACCACCGCAATGATCATACAGTGCAAATAAAACGACCAGAATGAAATTTTCACAGTTTAGGAGATTAAATCTTTGGTTTTAGTAACACTTGTGCCTAATCGGAAAAATCTTTTAAATTTAAAACAATAACTGGTTGAATATTTAACATTATGTGTTGTTTTTTTTTTAAATCTGCCAGGATTACACGGATCCAGGTGTCTGATAGTGGAAGCTACACATGTGTTGCATCAAACAGGGCAGGAGTGGACAACAGACATTATAATCTACAGGTGCATGGTGAGTATAGCTGTAACGTTCCCAGTCAAATTGAAAACAAAACGWAATGAACTCTTGAACTGCCTTTTTTCAGTTCCTCCTAGTCTGGATGGAGCAGAATCCACAGAAGAAGTAACTGTAGTCAAAGGACATTTGGTCTTGTTGCGGTGTATTGCTGATGGGACCCCAACCCCCACCATCTCCTGGCTCACAGATGGAGTGACTTTAGCCACTGACCACCACATCAATCTCCTCAACATGAACACCACCTTACAGTTCAGCTCAGCCCAGGTTAACAACACGGGACGGTACACCTGTATGGCTTACAATGACGCTGGTCAAGCCAGTCGTCATTTTAATCTGAAGGTCCTGGGTGAGTTAAGAGCAGATTAAGCTTCCCCCTTTTGATTCGTGCATGAAGTTAAAAGCTACTATATCTTTGTCAGACCCTCCACGCATCAAGAGCTCTGGTTTACCAGAAGAAGTATTTGTGGTGGTTAATAACGTCCTGGAGCTTCAGTGTGAAGCTACAGGTATCCCGACGCCCACTCTGACGTGGCTGAAGGACGGACGCCCGCTCCAAGAGACGAGTGAGCTGCGCCTCCTCCGGGGAGGAGAGGTGCTCCGTGTGGCCTCAACCCAGGTCAGTCTCCTCATATTGAAATTCTATTTATTAAACTCTCTTTTTAGTTTTTCAAAAATGAACCACATTTAAGTTAAATTAACTTTTTATTTATTCTTAAACTAAGCTGGAGAACACAGGCAGGTACAGCTGCATAGCCAACAGCCCAGCAGGAGACGATGACAAGGATTTCTTGGTTCGGGTGCACAGTGAGTAATATGAAATAGTGTCATGGATGGATGGATGGATGAATGTGTGTGTGTGAATGGATGGATGGATGGATGGATGGATAAATAGATGGATGGATGGATGGATGGATGGATGGGTGGGTAGATGGGTGGGTGGATGGATGGACAATGGATGGATCGATGGATGAATAGATGGATGGATAAATAGATGGATGATTGAATGGGTGTGTGGATGGATGGATGGATGGATGATTGAATGGATGGATGGATGGATCAATGGATGGATAAATAGATGGATGGATGGATGGATGGATGGATGGATCAATGGATGGATAAATAGATGGATGGATGGATGGATGGATGGATGGATCAATGGATGGATAAATAGATGGATGGATGGATGGATGGATAGATGGATGGATGGATGGATGGATGGATAGAAAAAGGTAAGTTAAATCTTACAGAATTATCATTTGTTGTCCAGAAATTCCTCAAAATTTTCACAATGTGAAGTTCCTTTATATTGTTTTTCTATCATTCTGTTCATATCAGTTTGTTTCTCCRCTCAATGCCTCTCTCAGTTCCCCCCAACATTGTTGGAGAAAACACACCTCAGGATGTTTCAGTCCTGCAGAACAGGCAGGTCACTCTGGAGTGTAAATCTGATGCTGTTCCGCCTCCAACTCTGACGTGGCTCAAAGATGGCAAATTACTGCAGGTCAGCTATCAAAAACATTCCTAAATATCAGCATAATATTAACTCCTTGTTTATATTTTGAAATCATTTTTGTCCCTTGTGTAGACGACTGGCCGTGTGCGTATCATGTCTGAAGGTCGCTACTTACAGATCAACATGGCAGTTCTCTCTGACAGAGCTCAGTACACCTGTGTGGCGAGCAACATCGCTGGCAAGACTACACGACAGTTTAACCTGACTGTTAATGGTACAGTTGCTGAATATAACAGAGATAAATTCATCTTTTCATAGAGTTTATGCAATATTATTTGGACATCTTATTAGTTAATAAAGTTAGTAAATAAAAGAAGTATATAAAAATATAAACAACTCTTTCCTCAGTGCTTCCAGTTATCAAGGACAACTCCCAGACTGTGTCAGTCCATATTAACAAGCCAGCAGTTCTTGAATGCGTCGTTAGCGGAGTGCCACCACCACGCATCACCTGGAGGAAAAATGGAGCAGTATTGGCTGAAAACAACCCCAGGTACAACAAGTAATATAAACTGGAGAAATGGCTATTTTCTGTAAAAATGTAGTGTGACTGTTAAGTGTTGAGGAATGAATGAATTGAAACTAGCAAAATTGTAACTTAAAGCTAAACTTAGTAAAAAGTAGCTAAAAGTTAAAGGCACAGTGTGTATTATCCAGCACTATCTAGTGATTGGGGTTCCTTATTGCAACCAGCTAAAAAAATCATTGCACAACCCAAAACCCAGCAGAGTCTCTACGGTGGCTGTCAAGTGTCATAAATCTTTGATACCCTCGAACGCGATGTCTAATAGCAGCTTTAGAAATAGCGTTATTTCAAGTGGTAAGACAAATTTTATTGAAAATTTAGGAAATGTAATATGCAAGATTATCATAGCTRTTATTACAACACAAACGGTTTTTGATTTCACTAGTCTTTTGTTCGTCCTTTTGGAGCTATTCTAGAAACATGGTGGTGCAAAATGGTGGCCTCAGCTGGTATCAACTTGCACCCATGTAGATATAAACAACCTGTTCTAAGATACAAATAATCCAGTGAATTAATTTTTAATTATTTTTATTAGTGAGTATCTTAAATTGTACTAAAAGATATGCTTAAATGTTATACACTGTTCCTTTAAATGCAGAAAAACTGTATCTGAATGTTAACATTGGCTAAACCATAGCTAAAAGCTAAAAATAAATAGCACAGACAAGAACAGTTCAAGTATTTTGAAGTAAATTTCAAAGAAAAATTATTTTAAAGAACTAAATCATCTCAAAGAATTTATATGGGGAAATATGTAAATAAAGGTAAATGTTTTTATATTTGTAAAAGTTACAAAAGCTCAAAGATATATTTCAACTGAGCCAAATACGTTGATGTAYAAATGGTTAAAGTATCACAAAAAATACAGAAATAGTTTGACTTAAAATGTACGGAGGAAACTACAAACAGGAACAACATTTTTATCATAACAGATTAATTGTTCTATATCTTTCTGAACATCTGCAGGTACAGATTTACAGAAGACGGGTCTTTGCACATCCACTCAGCTCAGGTGACCGACACTGGACGCTACCTGTGTATGGCAACAAATCGTGCYGGTACTCAACGCAAAAAAGTGGATCTGCAAGTATATGGTGGGTGGTAAAGATGTACAAACTGAGTTTGATTTAAAAAAAGTGTAGTTCTAAAATACCACTGCATCTGTTTTCTCTCACCTTCTAGTCCCACCTTCARTCTCTGACAGTCGTACCAACGTGACGGCTGTTGTCAACGTGCAGACCACGTTACCTTGTGAGGCCACCGGCATTCCCAAACCCACTGTCAGCTGGCAGAAAAATGGTCGATCCATCAGTACTGACCAGAATCAGAATATGTACAGGTTGATTCAGGTTTTCTCACACCTTAATTAACAAAACCAGCAACACTGTTTCTAAAAAAACCAAAAAAACTAAATTGGAGTTTATAACACATTTTAGCCTACGTTAATTAATTAATATTTGAGGTATTTCCTTTTAAATCTTAACCTTTTTTAATCAATTTTAGGTTGCTCTCATCAGGCTCCTTGGTGGTTATAGCTCCTACAGTGGAGGACACGGCAGAGTACAAATGTGTGGTCTCYAATGAGGCAGGGAACGACTCCAGATCCATCTATTTTACCGTCATCGGTGAGAAACACATTTGTTTATGGGTTATCCTTCTCAACGCGACTGGTGCTATCCAATATTTGATTAATTAATGGCAAGATAAAATATTTCTGTCCCATCATCTACAGTAATTGTTCTCACTGTACCTTCCCCTGTAGTTCCTCCTTCTATAGCAGATGAAGCCACAGAGATAGCCGTAACCAGACTGTCCCCGGTGGTCATTGCTTGTTCTGCAACCGGTGTCCCAGAACCCACAATCCACTGGAGCAAAGATGGCCTCAAGCTCCCCAGTGAGGGACAGGGGTTCACTATTCTGCCAGCAGGTCAGTTTTAAAAAAAGTTATTCAAAATAATGTTTGAACTTCGGTAAGTGTGGTTGAATATATCACTTTTTTCTTTGTCTTCCCTTTAGGTCAAATAGAAATCCCTTCCTCGGAGCTGAGTCATGCTGGACGCTACTCATGTACAGCGAAAAATATTGCAGGCTCCGCCCATCGCCGTGTGCAGCTTACAGTGCAAGGTATGGAAAAATATAATAACAGTCATAAAATCATGATGACGGGAGAGGTTGTGCTGTTTGCCACAACTGAAAATTTAAATATAGATGTTGATTTTCATTTCTGCTCTCATAGTAAAACAAAGAAAATTTACGTGATAGTATTAGCTACATGACTCTCAGTGTCACCATTTTCTCATCGCTCTCTTCAGATCCACCTGTGATTCAACCCCATCCATCCACTCTGGATGTGATCTTCAACAGCCCCGTCACTCTGCCCTGCAACGCCACAGGACTACCCAGGCCCACCATTACCTGGCAGAAGGAGGGCATCAACATACCCACCACAGGCAGGAATTCTGTTCATATGTGAGACCATAATCTAAAGTAATCTGTCATGTCACTGTGCGTTTTGCTTGGCTGCAGGTGGAAGTTTTACTATTCTTCCTAATGGAAGTCTGCGAATCTCCAAGGCGTCGTTATCAGACTCCGGCATGTACATTTGTGTGGCTCAAAACTCTGCCGGCACTGCACTGGGCAAAACTAAACTCAGAGTGCAAGGTAGGCGGCGCATTCAGATAATGATCAATTATTCTATTGCCAGTACACAAAATATATTTACTTTTTGTTTACATTCCGTCCTGCAGTGCCTCCAGTGATCCGTTCAGAGACTCAGGACTATGTGGCGCCAGTTGACTCCTCTGTGACGCTTCAGTGCCACGCTGAGGGCTCCCCTCCCCCGTCCATCACRTGGCACAAAGACGCACAGCTGCTGAGTGACTCTGTACGTCAGCGAGTTCTCAGCTCAGGATCCCTGCAGATCGCCTTCCTTCAGCACAGCGATGCTGGACGATACACGTGCACTGCAGCCAACGCAGCAGGCGCCGTCAGCTTAAACGTGGGCCTCACTGTGCAGAGTAGGTTTTAGAATTAAATTATTCATACAGCCAGAATAAACAACAGGTTATCACCAAACTGAGCTTCACYTGGTTTTCAGGATGACCAAAAGCAGTTGGTCAGAAGATCTCAGTGCCCGAGAAGGAACATAAGTTTGAAGTAGGTCAGAGAGATAGGAGGGTGCAAGGCCATGTTGGCATTTATAGGTGAGCAGGAGAGTTTTAAAAACTATTCTGTTGTGCACAGAGAGCCAGTGAAGGGAGGATAAGACCAGTGAAATATGCTCAAATCTACGAGTTACTTTTAAGAGCAGAGCTGCAGCATTCTTGACAAGCTGGAGATGCAAAAGGAAGACCCGACTGATCCCAACATAAAGTGCATTATGACATAGTGCATTGCATTTAAGTTCATTACAATAAAGTACATTGCAATAAAGTGCATTGCAATAAAGTGCATTGCAATAAAGTGCATTACAAAAACGTGCATTGCATTAAAGTTCAGTACAATAAAGTGTATTGCATTAAAGTGCATTACAATAAAGTGCATTACTATGATGAAGTACTAGGGCCACACTACGAGTTTTGTTTCGAGATTAAAGTTGTAATATTACAAGAATAAAGTCAATATTATGAGAATAAAGTCGTAATATTACGTTGTAATTAATATTGTAGTATTTTAATCATTTTTATTTGTTCATTTTTTTTTACTGTTTTAGTTCCTCCCTCTATACGTGGTGGAAATCAGGAGGTTGTGGTTGTGGAAAACAGTCATACCCAGCTGATGTGTGTGGCAGAGGGCATCCCTCAACCYAAACTGTCCTGGGAAAAAAATGGAAATCTTCTCAGTGAAAACATGGGGGAGTACACGATTCTCCCGTCCGGGGAGCTGATCATCGACAGTGCTCAGGTATGGAAAGAAATGGGGCCATATGTTGTAATGTTTCTGAGTTTATTTTGTTGTTTAACAAGCTTCTCTCTGCACCAGCCTGATGATGCGGGCGGTTACACCTGTGTGGCGACTAACTCCGTGGGACAGGACAGCAGGACGGTGATGCTGTTGATTCACACCAGCCCCATCTTCACTGAGCTGCTTGAGGATGTCGCCCTCAACAAGGGAGAGCGGCTGATGCTGGCTTGTAGTGTCAGTGGCATCCCACTACCCAGAATTACATGGACCTTCAACAACAAAAACATCCCAGGTTTCACTGATTAAGAAACTCGAAAGATGATTGAGGGCWTGACTGGATGTGGTACTGACAGTTTTTTTCTTACTGCTATAGTTCACTATGATCATATGAGCGGTCGCAGTGAGCTTGTGATCGAGAGAGTGACCAAAGATGATTCTGGAACCTACACCTGTGTGGCAGAAAACAGTGTGGGAACCATTAAATCTCTGGGTTTCGTCTACGTTAAAGGTTACAAACTATACTATACTCACATGAAGCAATCTCTTTCATCTCACATTTACTGCCACCAAACTTAGCCCAGCCTTGTGCTCWACAGAGCCTCCTATCATTGACGGGGACTTTCACGCCAACCGAGTTGAACCTCTGGGTGGTAATGCCATACTGAACTGTGAGGTACGAGGAGACCCGCTGCCAACCATCCAGTGGAGTAAAAATGGGATAAACATCCAGATCAGCAACCGAATCCATCAACTTGACAACGGTTCTCTGGCCATCTATGGCACAGCGGTAGGAAAACACTTAAAACCTTTTTTGTGTCACACTGGTAAAATACAAAAAAAAGTTTTTTATATACTGTATATATA
>NW_013952443.1:2371643-2379846 GCF_001266775.1 Austrofundulus limnaeus | reverse complement strand
ACTCAGACCAGTAATACTTGGGGTCACAAGTTTTTGCCATGGATAGTTAGTGGGTCAGAAGACAAAAAATTTGGGAACCACTGTTCTAGTGAGTGCTTAATCTAATAGAAATATTCTGTTCTATCAGGTGCACCCACTATAATTGTGGAGCCGGTCGCAACTGTGGTGGATGCTGGCACAACTGTTGTACTAAATTGTCAGGCGGAGGGTGAGCCCRCGCCCATGATAGAGTGGTCTCGCCAAGGACGCCCCCTACTGGTCACCGGTCGCTTCTCCACCTTGTCCAACAGTTCCCTCAGGATCATCAGTGCCCAGAAGGAGGACACAGATGAATATGAATGTGTGGCCAGAAACTTGCTTGGATCGATGCTGATCAGGGTCACTGTCACTGTGCAAGGTGAGCTGCAGATTGGCCAATTTCATGGTATCTGTTTACATCTGTACAACAGTTAAAGGCCTCTGCGTACTACATCCGAACTGCTGCAATCGGCTCTCGTTTTTACTTTGTGCCAACTGCTTGGCTTCGTATGTGGAGGCTTTAAAGCTGAGCTGAAAAATGCTATTTGGTCATTTTTGTGAAAGGTTACAATMATTTCTATCAAGTTCGGTTTTTTATAAACGGTGTAAGAAGAATGATATGTTTTGCAGTTCATGGAGGATACTCAGAGTGGGCAGAGTGGGGCCTCTGCAGTGTATCATGTGGTGTTGGYATCCAAAAAAGGCTGAGGCAATGTAACAATCCTTTACCCGCCAATGGGGGCCGTCATTGCGCAGGATTTGACACAGAAACACRTATTTGTCAGGGAAAACCATGTCCAGGTGGGAGAACTTCAATTAAACACATTTAGAAAATTCAGCATTCCCTTTATTATGCTTGTAAATGTGTGAAAAAAATGTTTTTGCACTCTTTATTCCTGTACAGTGGATGGCAACTGGTCAGAGTGGTCTCCCTGGGAGGAGTGTTCACAAACTTGTGGCCAGGGAAACAGAACCAGGGTCCGCACCTGCAGTGACCCGCCAGCTCGACATGGAGGCAGGTCATGTGAGGGAAAGGCAGTGGAGGTCATCATGTGCAGTGTCAGGCCTTGTCCGGGTGAGAAAGTACATTTCATTCTAGTAGTACAGAAGACTTGTGACATTCAAGAAACACTCGTGGGGTCAAGTGTAGAAAGGTTTTAAGACAAGGTCAAAGCAAACATGCTCTCACAGTTGCAGGTAACTGGGGGTCCTGGCTACCATGGAGTCCTTGCAGCGAGACCTGTGGTAAAGGCATACAGTCCAGGATCCGACTGTGCAACCACCCCMCTCCAGCTTTTGATGGGCTGCAGTGTGAGGGAACAGACACGCAGACACAAGTGTGCAAGGAGAGACTTTGTCCAGGTAAAGTGATGCTTTAAGAAAATGTCGCCTCTGAGAGGCAGATTGTAAAATCAWATTAAACAATAGTATCTTTCAATTCTACTTATGTGCTCCAGTGGATGGAAAGTGGTCATCGTGGATAAGCTGGGGTGCCTGCAGTGTTTCCTGTGGGGGTGGGACCAGACAGAGGACACGCCTTTGTGCTAGCCCTGCCCCTCAGCATGGTGGMAGAAAATGCGAGGGGAACGATGTACATACTGATTTCTGTAACAGTGACCCGTGTCCCAGTAAGTTTTTTCTTTTTACAATTGAAGCATTTCACTTCTATTTACGTGTTTTCCACATTTTGCAATCTATTTCCTCTTGTGAATTT
Source organism: Austrofundulus limnaeus (assembly GCF_001266775.1). Classification (NCBI taxonomy): domain Eukaryota; kingdom Metazoa; phylum Chordata; class Actinopteri; order Cyprinodontiformes; family Rivulidae; genus Austrofundulus; species Austrofundulus limnaeus. The sequence continues at coordinate 2,378,114 of NW_013952443.1, read as the reverse complement.
AATACTTTTCTCCACTTTGTCAGTCAGTGGTAACTGGGGTCCATGGAGCAGCTGGGGCAGCTGTAGCAAAACATGTAACGGAGGTCAGACGAGGCGCTACAGGACCTGCGACAACCCCAGACCAGCTCATGGTGGGAGATCTTGTGCCGGTACCGATGCTCAGATTCAGAGATGCAGCACTGCTGACTGCCCCGGTTAGTTAAAGTTTGATCAGGGTTAATATTTAAAAATGTGTTTGATATGCTACTAACTGCTGTGTTTTGGGGGTTTATTACTGCAGTTGATGGGAACTGGGGCTTATGGCAGCCATGGGGAGACTGTTCCTCTTCCTGCGGAGGTGGAGAGAAAACCCGTGCTCGRCTTTGTAACAGTCCATCTCCTAGTGGTGGTGGCCGACCTTGTCCGGGAGACTCCACTCAGCTGTCCAGGTGTAACATTCAGGCCTGTCCAGGTATGACATACCATAAGAATATAAGAATGTCCGGCCACTTGTTCACTTTCTAATTATGTTGGTATCTAAAAAAAGTTGAGTAGGTCATTTTTTTCAAAATGTTTTGTCTCTTCTTCAAGAGACTTCAGTCTGAGGAGTGACAGGTAAGCTCAGCTTTATAAGCAATACTTTCACATGATGAAAAAGCAACTTTAACTATGACAATAAAAATTGTTCAAATACAAAAGAGGACCATCAGCCTAACAACTGTTAGTGCCCTGATTGTCGCCTATTGTGCACAGATGACTGAGTCATACTCGTAAGAACAGCACTGTAAGATCGGGACAATTRGRCACTRAGACCTCAACCCCTGTTWAAYGACAAACATTTTTTTCCTCACCAAAATGGCTTCCTTTACTCCGCTATCACACAGATGTTCCTCCATATCAAKGATGAGAACATCTTCATCCTTGGAAGAGTGACTGCTGGTCTGTAGATGAGTGTAAACTGCTGAGTCCTGGTCTGTAGATGAGTGTAAACTGCTGAGTCCTGATCTGTAGATGAGTGTAAGCTGCTGAGTCCTGGTCTGTAGATGAGTGTAAACTGCTGAGTCCTGGCCTGATGATGAGTGTAAACTGCAAGTCCTGGCCTGTAGATGAGTGTAAACTGCTGAGTCCTGGCCTGATGATGTTGCTCTTCTGTGCTGGGCCATCCTTTTGAACAGTGGCTGCTTTGTTTCCTCTATGTATAACTGGTCCTCCTGGCACTTAACAGCATACAGAACATTGCTCTGTGCCGGGGACCGGATCTTTGGGGTGAAMCAGTCTTTGGGTGTGAAAGCCACTGGGATGTCATGTTTATAAAATAAACATGTCAGWTTCTCTGAAACTTCCACAACATGCGGAATGATTACTGGTCTGGGTTTGGGGTCTTCCATTTCACCTGGAGTCCTGTTTGGGTTTCTTGTCTGCTTTGAGGAAAGCCCAGTTTGGACAACCACACTGCTCCAGGGCCTGTCTTGTATGTGATTTATTTTTCTCCCTGGCTGCGGAGTCCTGATGACTCATAACTTGGGCTCCAGTGGATGATGGGAGTCAAATTGCAAGGACTGATTTTTGTGGGTGGGTTTGTGGTACACATCAGTTTTCAATTGTCCTCCATTCTGAGACACCACAGGCCATTTTTTATATCCTCTCGTGTAAATATTATATATTTGTCCACAGAGTTGATGTGATCAGTGAAATGTTGGACTTCTTGAGATTTGATTTAATATTTTAACTTTTAATTTTAAACGTTTTTTAACAAAGAAGAACCCCTACAGAGGGCCTATTCCATTTATTTATTTTATTTTATTTTGTGTATTTTTTTTTCTTTACTGTTGAGATGCATCAGAATGTTGGAGTTTTTTCATTTTTGAGAATCTTGTCTTGTGAACTTCTTTTTTCTGGGAATTATTTTTATGATTCTGTACATAGTGTGTTCACACTTAAAACTGTCTCTATTTGTCAGGTGGGCCACATAGGGCTCGAGGAAGCATTATAGGGAACATCAACGATATTGAGTTTGGCATTGCCCTCCTTAATGCTACCATCACTGACGGCCCGTCTGGCAGCAGGTTCATAAAAGCCACTATTTCAAATGTACCAAGAACATTAGGTAAAGTTCATATGTGTAAATGATTCCTTTTCGTTTTGATTGGAAAGCTAAATTTAGTATATTTTAATTTAAGGTCCTGCAATGAGGAAACTCATCTCCATCCTGAACCCCATCTATTGGACCACTGCACAGGAAGTAGGAGATGCTGTCAATGGTTACACCCTAACAGGAGGTCTCTTTAGACGAGAGACCCAAGTGGAGTTTGCTACAGGTAGAACTACTTGTAGGCAATCTTTCATGTTTTCACATGAAGCAAGTGGGGTGACTAACATTCAGTGGAACTGGACTCTGGCAGGTGAAATCCTGAGGATTACCCACATTGTAAGGGGCCTGGACTCTGATGGAGTGCTGCTACTGGACATTGTGGTAAACGGTCACATCCTCCAGCTGCCTTCACATGCTGACATCAACATAAAGGTATAAAAATATTACAAACTGTTGTTATTTAAACTATATTCGTTAATGTTCCATGTTCAAAAATAAATAACAGAATAGATTTATCATTAACTTGCAAGTGACTCCACATATTTAGGTGCCATTTGCATTAYAGCTTCAATGTACGTTGTCGAACTGGTCAAATAGCATCCCCATGTGTTCTTCCAGGACTACACTGAGGATTACATCCAGACTGGACCGGGCCAGCTGTACGCTCTGTCCACTCGTATGTTCACCATTGACAAGGAGAGTGTGCCCTACTCCTGGAACCATACCATAAGTTACGATCGGACAAAAGGAAAGATGCCTTATCTGGTAGAAACGCTCCATGCTACAGCCATCAGTGCTCTCTATCGCCCTCTGGAGGAAGTGCTGGAGTACAGCATTCAAGCTAAGATCACTAAAGGTGGGTACTTTTTTAAATTTTTTTTTACATTAGCTCTCAATAATGAATTTAATTTTTATTAAACTTTAATTTCGTTCTACAACGAACCAAAAGGATTGAGATTGAAGGTGTTTTCATGTGATTTCAGGGGATCGCAGTAACCAGTGTCCTCATGGTTTCACTTTAGTGTCTGCTGGGCCTTACTGTGCAGGTAAATCATGATATACTTCAGCGTTTGCGTCAATAAAACAACAATTTCATATCACTTGGAAATGTGAATGTTTTTCCCTGATGCAGATGAGAACGAATGTGAGGTCAGGAATCCCTGTTCTCACATTTGCCACAACGCCATGGGCACCTACTATTGCTCCTGTCCGCGGGGACTCACTATCTCAGCTGACGGCAGAACCTGCCAGGGTACAAAACATGTGATAGCTGCACTAAATAGGCATAAATTTAATTGGTCAACGTTCACATTTATTCACCGCTCCCCTCTGTTTTAGACATTGACGAGTGTTCGCTGGGCGGGAATGTGTGCCACGGTGGGCAAGACTGTGAAAACACCATCGGCTCTTACAGATGTGTGATGCGCTGTGGTCACGGCTTCAGGAGAACTGCCGATGGCCTCAGCTGCACCGGTACAACAAYTGATGTAACAAAACATTTTAACCGATTAAATCATGCAAGTTAGCTAATGTGGATTTTTCTTTGTTTTGTTGTGTAGATGTGGATGAGTGTCAGGAGTCCCATCCATGTGACCAACACTGTTCAAACACCATAGGAAGCTATCGTTGTGCCTGTGACCCTGGCTTCCACTTCAGGAACAGACGGTGTTTAGGTTAGACTATCCATCACAAAATATAAAAATAAACTGATATTAAGGCCTCTCTTTGTTCAGAAATGCAATATTATATTCTTGTAGAACTCTTTACCAATATGAGTTATTCTGGTTGGCATTGGTTGCAATAGTTTTAGCGCTAGGTGTCATTTGAACCTGAAGGAAATTTGGTGACGGATTACCTGAAGGTTAGATCCAGATTTGTAGTTTTATATGTTCTGATCATTGCAGCCATAAAGTTTAAAACAGAGAATGAGAGTGTCTTTGTCTCATCGATGTGTTCTTTCTGTTTACGTTCTAATGTCTGACGCAAAAGGAAACACCTTCAGGGGTGTAACCAGGAAGAGGCATGTTAAAAGGTTGATTCATCACTGTAGTGAGGCAGAAGACTTTACAGGTGGTTTTTAGTAGGTTCTGTGCAGTTTCTGTTTTAGAGCAGCTTTGTTTTTGCTTTTCTGATATGGTGCCCTACTGCTGTGGAGCTGATTGGAGTCAGAGAAAAGAATAAAGTTTTTAGAAGAGATTGAACTGTTTTTCTGCTATATTATTCAAACTTCCATTTATTGATCACAAAATTACCACCATACTGTATTTACAGTATTTTGGCTGCAGTGATTTACTGTAATTGACTTTTTTCATCTCAGATATAAACGAGTGCAAGCAGAGGGTTTGCCGCTCTGATCAGCAGTGTAAAAACACACGGGGTGGTTACACGTGCATCGACCTGTGTCCGAACGGGATGACCAAAGGTGGGAACGGAACGTGTGTCGGTGAGTGTCTAGCAGCTCAAAGGAGGAGAGCGTTAACTGATGAAAGGTAGCCAGAGATTACAGTTTTGATCTCTGTTGGTCTTTTGTGTCCTGGTAAAGACATCGACGAATGCAGAGATGGAACCCATCGGTGCAGATATAACCAGATCTGTGAGAATACCAGAGGCAGCTACCACTGCACATGTCCTCGTGGCTTCAGGTCCCAGGGAGTAGGACGGCCTTGTGTCGGTACGTGTAATCATTACACACATATAACACATGCAGTAAAATAAACACATTATTATACAGTATTCAGGATATTTTATTAGCAAAGGATATTTGTGCATTGCTCTTTCTCTATACTTTCATCTGCTTGCTTGCTTCTGCTACCAATTTTTATTTGGTGATTCAACTTGTGCAAAGTTACGAATAAAACTGTTGTCATGTGATGCAGATCCTGCATGCTTGCAAAATGATATGATATCATGATATTTGCTGAAGTATTTAGATTAAACAACTGCATACTTTTGCAGGTATGAAATTCATCCTTTAAGACAAGAAATTTGCCATTTTTAGCAAACTTTTCATCTCTAATCAAAATATAATTTAAAAAAATGTTTGATTTTTACAGATTTTTATTCCCATTTTCTGTCTTCTATATTTTGTTTGCATAATATTTCTTATGCTATAGTGACGTTAAGCTAGTTGCTTGWATTTCTTGTGAGTTCTGGCAGTACTGAGGACTTTAGTGCTATGACCATAAACCAGATCCAAAACCGACCAGCACCACTTCATTACTGCTCTATCTGTTTTTGTTTCTTTTCTTTTTCTTCCATTTCTGACTTTTCAAATTGTCGCAGTCATTTTTGTGTTTGGACATGGCTATCTCCTGGTGTTGCTTTATAGTGGCTTAAATTTCCTGTCTCCTGTGGCATTAACACTTAGCGCTGATGTTTGCTTTTTTTATCTGTATAAAATTGAGTTATGTGTTCAAAGATAATGTCTGATGTTACTTTTAGATAAGACGTATATAGACTCAGATTTMTTTTCTATGTTTAGAGAAGCAAAGCAAAAACTCTTATTTACGTAACAGATACAGTATAAGTGTAAKTGCATAGTTTCAATACATTTCTCTCAAAAATATGGAAATGTATTGTCATACAGCGAGGTAATTGACATATTCCCTTTCCTTCTCTCATACTCCTCTTTCATTGCTCTAAATCTTTATTTCATTTCTGCTTTTTTTCTTCTTCTCCTCTAATATATATATTTTTTCTTACTTTGTCCATTTCAACTTTTCCTGGTGCTGGTTTTTCTTTGTGCTGAGGGCAGACATAAATGAGTGTGAGCGGCTTCCGCAGCCCTGTGCCCATCAGTGCATCAACACTCCCGGCRGCTTCAAGTGCACCTGCCCACCAGGGCGCCACCTGCTGGGGGATGGCAAGTCCTGCGCTGGGCTCGAGCGTCTGCCCAGCTACGAAACGTACTCGTACGGCTATCGAACATCTCAGTCTGCCGCTGAGCGCAGCCCGAACCAGCGGCTGTACCACAGCTTGGCCTCTCACAGCTACCACTCCTACACGGCCACCACAGGAGGGCACCACAGGAGCCGCAGAGGGGCTCGCAAACGCCCCTCAAAGCTGAAAGTACTTGCATGTCAGGAGGGTTTTGAAGCCAGGGGTGGCCACTGCTTAGGTAACTATGAAGGACAGGTGACGTTGAGGCGATAACAAGGACGAGTTAACAGAGAAACATTGTTCGAGAACACCTGTCTAAGGAAATATTTGTGTTTGTGACTCCCAACAGATATCAATGAGTGTGAAGTAAGGGACACCTGCCAGCACGAGTGYGTGAACACACCAGGAAGTCACAGGTGTTTCTGTCCGGCTGGTTACCACTTGATGGCTAATGGCAAGACGTGTCAAGGTGAGATCTTAAAGTCAAAAAAGTAAAAAAAAAAGCCACTGATGATGAAGAA
>NW_013952443.1:2367567-2370044 GCF_001266775.1 Austrofundulus limnaeus | reverse complement strand
TAAATAAATAAATAAATAAATCAATAATAAAACAATAATAAAACAATTTAGGGTCTGTGCGCATTCAGTAGGGCTATTGCCCTGATGTAAAAATTGTTCCTGAGTCTGTTGGTCCGTGATTTCAGCACCCTGAATCTCCTGCCGGTGGGCAGCAGCTCAAACACCCGGTGTCCTGGGTGATAAAGGGTTTTATGACTATATAGCTGCGCAGAAACATTTTATTCACAAATCAATTAAAAGATGTCAAAAAGAGAAGACATCCATCCAGCCTTACATGTTGTAACCAGAGTCTGACCAAGACAACAAAATTAGAGTTTATAGTTTATTAGAGTTTCTACGCAGCACCGAGAGACTAAATTCTAATTTTCTCCACTCCTAGAGATTCCAAGAACACAACAAAATGTATTTAACATCTAAAAAAGTGGATTTTGCCTGATATGTCCACTTAACTTTGCCACTGCGTTTATTCATTCAGATCCGTTCTTACAGTGATAACTCCTCAGTGATGAGCTGTTTGTTACGTCTACAGATATAGACGAGTGTCTGGATCAGAACATCCAATGTGGAGTGAACCGAGTGTGCTTCAACACAAGAGGAAGCTACCAGTGCATCGACACTCCTTGTCCAACAAACTACCAGAGAGATCCAGCCACAGGGTAAAAAAAGGCCGCTGTACAATGAATGTGAATGGTTTCAGCTAAAGTCTGACGACTTTAAATTAATGTCAGTGAATTTAAGTGAGGTTTTGGTTTTTAACTTGTAGGTTCTGCTTGAAGAGCTGCCCACCGAATGACCTGGAGTGTGCGTTGAGTCCGTACGCGCTGGAGTACAAGCTGCTGTCCGTCCCCTTCGGCATCGCCGCCAACCAGGACCTCATCAGGTTAGTGACCTACACCCAGGACGGCGTGATTCACCCCAGAACCACCTTCCTGTTGGTGGTGGACGAGGACGCCACGTTACCTTTTGCCCTCCGAGACCAGGACATGAAGGGAGTTCTGTTCACCACGAAGCCGCTGCGAGAGCCCCACACGTACCGCATCAAGGTACGAGCGGTCTTTTACGGCGAGGACGGCGGCATCGAGTACCAGACCACCTTCATCGTTTACATCGCTGTCTCTGCCTACCCTTACTGAGAGCACTTTAAGATGACTGGAGATGAAGGTGCGGCGATSATATGTAGCACCGTGCTGTGGGAGGAACACGGCGCCAACGAGTGGGTGTGGTTTTTGGACAAGCGAGAGAGTGAGAGGCCAGTGCACCGCCCTGAAAACGTACCAAAGATGCTGCTCGAGGAAACATGGACAAAACTGATACTTTATTGTCTCTAATCCCGCATGTTAGACAGTCAGGATAATTTAGCATGTCGTTTCTTTTCCTTTTAAATTTATTTATAAAAATCAGTCAACTGTAATTTTTCGCAGCACAAACTTCCATCAGAGACTTCAGCAAGCAGATTTCAGCTGCTCCTTTAGTTTTGTTGTGTATTTTCATTGGCTTAATAACTTTGGTTTGAGCTGATCTACAAGCTTTAAGTTTTTTTTAAGTTCTTTACCTGCATTGTTTTGCATTTTATAGACGAAGAAGAAAACCCAGAAAAGCTAAAAATCTTAAGCAACAGGTTGGGCTGGATCAAACTCAGATTTGTTTGAACTCACTTCCYACAGGACTGAGTCATCACAGCATCCTCCCCTTCGCACATTAGCTGATTAGTGTTGGTTCTTCTGGAGGCAGGATTTGAACCTGTGTTCTGCTGGACCAGTATCTTCTGGTAGTTTCAGGGCATGGACTTTCCCAAACATCAATGAGTTCTCTTTCCWTCCTGAGCTATTCGGGCGTTTGAGGATTTTGGCCTTTTATTTTTCTTAATAAATACTAAAGTTTAGTTTGCCAGAAGCTGGTTAGATATAAATATTTTCACAATCATTGGGAATTGAACCAACAAGCTGTAGATTAGTAACCGYCTCTTAATGATCTTGAGCTGTTTGTTCTGCTCACATCTTGTTCTCCACTCCTTTTCACTATTATTTTTATTCATCAGTTTTTAACGTTTATTGCAGTTGATGAAAAATAACTACTCCCAGCTGAATCGGGAATCAAACCATCAACCTTTGTTCTCTCAACCACTGCCTGGTCACTGTGCGATAATTGTTCCGAGCTAAAAAAAACTTTTCTGTTAACGTGTCAGTTTCCTCTTTAGGTCCATGAGTTTCAGACTGAAACTTTTCTGAGGATTTGATCCAACATGTTTCCAACTCAGCTCTGCTGTTTTAAAGCTTTCCATACTTTTCATTCAGGGGCGTGTCTAGAGTTTCTTTTTCTTGKGGGGGGTGGACCAGGCAGGGGCACAGACTGTTGAAAGGTGACACAGTAAAACTGCTATTTTATCTAAATTCCCTGCAGTCTTAAGGACTCGACACACGGGCAGCGACAAACTACAGCGATTAACGACTGTCATCGCAGCCAGGGTGAAACCCGAC
>NW_013952443.1:2365750-2366847 GCF_001266775.1 Austrofundulus limnaeus | reverse complement strand
AGGAAATGAATGGAGAGCGAGCGACGTCGCCTCCCGTGTGTCGAGCCCTTTATATTGCAATGAACAGTACATCACGATTTGAATACTAAAACTTTTACCTGATTGTGTGATCATGGATGTGTTTTGAATGCTATGCAGTCAATTCAAAATCTCGGACACCCAGAACACAAATAGAAGTTTGGACACATCACAGTCTCATTAATGTCTGCCTGTGCATGTGCTTTTAATGTACGAATTGCATCAAAGTAGAATWACAAGAGTTCCCGTATAATATCTATAATACATCACGGGTTATGACAGCTGTGTGGTATTTATTGGTGGCATTACTGTGCGCACCGATCAAAGTGATTGACAGCTCTGGTGGGGGTGGCCAGTCAGGGTGACCAATCAGATTTCAAGGGTATCAAGTGGCCCCCTCTAGTCACGCCTGCTTTCGTTCCTCCTAAAACCTCCGCTCAACAACCTTCTTCCTCTTCACTCCCTCACATTCAACCCTGAGCTCCTGCAGCTCGCTCTATAAAACACTTGGTTTCATTTGACTCCTTGGATGAAAAACTATACAGTTATTGATTCCAAAAAAAATATTTCATGGCTGTATAAGGGATCATTATATCTTATTTTGTAATTAAAAAGAACGTGTCATACATGTGGATTTAAACGAGGGATTTAAAAGCTAAAGCTGCAGAAAACACCTTTGGTTAGTATTTTTCAAACATGGTGCTCATTCACTGCTTCATGTTGTGCTTCCTCCCTCAGTGGCCCATCAGTGTTAAAAACAACAACCTATCAGCTTTTTATCTAGTTACTTCATTCTCCATCTAGGAGTGAATAACAGGATGTATTTTATTTTTATGACTTGTACATATGTTTCCTTCATGTTGTGATGCTTTACTTTTTGTAATAAAAATGTAATGAAAGCACATTAAAATGCATTTCCYATGTCTGCTGTGCAAATGGATGAAAGCGCTCCACCAGGTGATTAATAATGGTTTTGCACTTTAAGTAACAGTGGGACAAATCATTTGTGTGAAGATGTTTTGTTAAAAACGTAGTTTTTCTGTTTTCGTATGTAAATGTATCAACTATTAACATTTTTT
>NW_013952443.1:2361472-2365135 GCF_001266775.1 Austrofundulus limnaeus | reverse complement strand
TATATATATATAGTTTGTTGGTCTGTTTCCTCCATCACTGTTGACAGTGTTCAAATGAGACGACTGAACCAGAAAATGTCTCCAGGAGGAACAAAACTACAACCATTTCAGTCCCAACAAATGTTCATTTGTACGGATAATAAATCCACTGCCCAATACACAAGCTCAGCTAATTTAAACTACGTAATTCAAATAAAATAATAATAATCTGGCAAAAAAATGTAATCTTTCAAATGAAGCAGAAAAAAATTAATATTTTCACTCCTCCCAATTATATAAAATGTTAATTTGTTTAGTTTATTGTGGTAAAGATGTCTTCTTACAGTCTGAAAGGTTTAAAAATGAACCAGAAGTCAAAACAAAGTATTATTTTCCTGACAAAACAAGTACAAAAGAAAGATCTGAAACTGAATCATGCAAAAACCAAAATCATGTCTCATCAAGAAGCATCAGTAAACCCTGGTGTTTTTTTTTAATATTATTATTTCATTTTAGTGAGTTGGTATTCGGCCTTTAGGCAAATGTTACTAAAAACCAAAAGGAAACATTTAACCCTGGAATATTTATTTTTTTTCTCCAAATGAACACTTACAAAAAAATCAGCACATATTTCGATGATTATTTTCCCGAGAGTACAAACATGAAAGCTGCTCGTTTAAAAACCAACAGAACCACACGCAGCCCTGTTCAGTAGCAGATGTCAGCAGCAAAGTGGGATTTAAAAAAAAAAATAATGCGATGGCGGAGATGAATCGTGGGTAATAATCCTCCTCCACCCCGCATCCGTCCCCCACCGGGGTGAATGCTGACCCCACTGGGCAAACCCATCTTCCATCTGCCTTTTTCAGCAGACTGACACTGTCTGAGCTGATTTACTGCTTTTATTGATTCAGGAAGTCTCTGAAGGTGAAACCAACAAATAAAGAGAAAACAAATGCTTTTTTTGTTTGTTTGTTTGTTTGTTTGTTTTTTGGAGTAGCAAACAGTACAAAAAGAAATACTTGCAAATTTAAGCACAAATGGATCATCTGAAGCAATGTTTACAGCAGTGGTATCCAACACTTTTATACCAATCTGTAGGTTTTTTTTRAACATTTTTCTAAGATTTGTCTTCTATATATTAGAAACCACTGTTGGACACATTAACTTAGAGCTGTGATTTAAACTTTGTTTAATAACAAGAAGAAAGAAAAATCTGYTTTTAACCCAGTATGACCCAGATTCTCCGTTAGGCTTGCCTGGAGCAACTCAGCATCTCAGAGGGTTAAAATCTGCCTTTTTTTCCCTCCTCCTTTCAGTTTCAATGCCGTCTGGTACAGGAACAGTGCAGCGCCCCGGTGATGTAATGTGATGTGGTTCTATGTTTTGATCTTAGACTGTTTTCCTCGCCGTTAGTACCCTGACGATGCTGCCCACTCCTCCAGCAGCTAGAGCCTGAAAGCACAGCAAAAATAAAACAACATCAGATTTATTTTTTTGCTCCAGTTTATCCAACCTCCCTTAGTTAATTTCTTTTAATATTCATTAAAACGCTGTTCAGGGAGCTGGTGCTGGACATCAAGTCCACACAGTGGAAACATTGACCTTTTCGTGCCACTGCAGCAGGACGGCGCTGCTGTTCTCCGACGGCCTCTCAAAGCCTTTGTAGATATATTTCATCAGCAGGTCCACGCCGTTCTTGTCCAGCGACTGCACCCCTTTCTCAATGTCGCTGCTCTTAAAGGCACTGAGCACTTTCAGCACGAGACCCTCGGCACGATCCTGGCCGGGGAAGCAGTTACAGAAAACAAGAAAAATCAGGACCAAAGACATCAACAAAGCAAAGCTTTTGGATACAAATCATTGTTTAAACTCATTTAAATCTAATCTTTAAATAGTTGCTGGTCTAAATCAATCAAATTTTACTGTAGTTTAAGTATTGTTTTAGAAACAGCAGCTCAAATAGATCAATTTGAGAACAAAAATCAACATTTCTACTGTTTTTTCAGGATAAAGGCCCTATTATAGATTAAAATAAAACAACCTACTTTGACGTTCTGGTTCTTTGTGTTGATCGGGGGATTCTTCAGGACTGCTTGTAAGGCCTCCATGAGGTTTCCTGTGCAGGGGGAGGGTTAAGGATCCACACACAGCTCAGCAAAGCTGCACTTTAAATGACAACAGCCTTGATGATAATTACCGTAAACATGAGCAACATCGCTTCAAGATGGAGCTGTTGCACAACAAGGTTTTGTACTTGCAACTGAAAGGAGAAGGCTGACGATGTGCGTCTGTTAGRAGAATATCCCATGAAACACCGGGGACATTTTAACAAATCTCTCAGAAAGCCGTCACTGGATTTACAACTATAACTGCTTATGACTGTCCTGTGTAACATCAACCATCAAAAAATGTCTAACTCAGCCTTGTTTTATAGAAACAGAGACATCTCACAGTACTGCATGAGACTGGCCAGTTTTATTTTTGTTAACACGTTTTAAAATAAACATAGTTTGCAACATGTGCACAGCAGTGCTCAACGTGATGACATGTTTGGTTTGAGGTTATTTCAGCTACACTGTGACGTCAGGGAGGATGTACTTACTCGTTTTTGAGGAAGTGCAGCACTTTCATGCCTTATAAAGCCTTAGTGCAACTGAAACACTAACTCTGTAAATTAGTCTCTCTAAATCTGAGTGCAGCATCAACAGAACTACTTGTAACTATAGTTTGGTAAAGCTTTGCAGGACGAGGCGAACATAATTGCTTGTTGAGCCTGGAGCAGCAATCCCTGGTATGTGACTGTCAGGCAAGTCTGGACAGACAGTGAAYGGCCTGCTAGCATAACGCCCATCACCGAGATAAAGAGGGAAAACAGATTAAAACATACGGCACGTCGAGGCACTAAACACACAAAGCTTTTAGCATATATTCTGAAAACAATGACGGCTCGCGGGTCGGGTTAACTCGATGTAAAGGATATTGTCTGATAAGGGAGTCCACCTCTGCCTCGTCAGGACCCAGCTGATTTTCTCCTCCGTCGTCTTCGTCTACAAATTTGTTCTCGTCGTACTCGTCCACGTCCACTCGCCTGAAGCGGGCGGACACGGTGTTCTTCGACATGGCTGCGGTGGTTTAAAGGTGTCTGTTCTAATTTGAAAAAAAAAAGACAAGAGTTGCAGCCAAACTCGGCCCTTTTTTTTCCTCCCTTTGAGGCGGCTGTCACAGACAGGAAGAGAAGCAGCTTCCTGATGTGTGTTCTGTTGTTCGCTGGCTTCCGTTTTACTCATCRGCGCCCCCGAGCGGTCAGCACGAGTAATGATGTGTGCGAGTTCAGGCAGTGACCGCTAGAGGGAGACAAAACATAAACTATGACTCTGTTTTCTTTGGCTCTTGCCGTTTGAAAATAATTAGATTTTTGGGTGATGATAGCAATTTGTCAACACACACCAAAACATTTTTCAGACACATCTGTTGTTATTTGTTCAGCTGATGCTGATCAGCATTTACCATGATGTTCTCCTGTTTTTTTATATTTCCATATATTTTTGGTATATTTTAGCATAGGTTACTTTGCGCTATTTTAGCCATTCACAATATCAAAAGTTTAGCACATAAGAGATGGATGCTATGACTTTTGGTTTTATTAACCTTTACACTTTTCAAGATACATGTATTATATAT
>NW_013952443.1:2352948-2359172 GCF_001266775.1 Austrofundulus limnaeus | reverse complement strand
GGCTAGTATTTTGCTAACTTTAGCTTTTAGCTACTGTGGCTTTCATTAAGCATTTTACTACTTTGAGCTACAGTTTGGCTATTTTTAGCTTTTAGCCAGCATTTTTGCTTGAGCTTTCAGATATCCTTTTGCTACTTTTAGCTAGCTTTTTGCCACATTTAAAAACCATTACATTTTTTAAAAACACTAATCATCAATATAGTTTTACTACTGCTGTTATTAATCATATGTTATTATATTTCATGAACAGCCTCTACTTTTAAATTGTTCTTTTACATAGAAAATACACATTATTTTAAAGTTTTATAGTTTGATGTAATCTAATCTCAGCCCCACTGTTCCAACATAAATAAACCGTTTTATTAATTTCACAACAGAAGACAAAAATTCCTGTGAGTCTTTGGCTGAGCCTTAAGTTTTTGGAAGCTATGAAGTCAGATGAAGTCAGGTTTGTGTCTCAGMCTTAATAACAACCATATTGTCCAAGAGGGATCAGTGAATAATGTGCTCCTCCAACACTAAATTCACCCCAAGTTCAGATGTCATGTTTATTTAGTCTGATAGTCTGCAGATGAATATGGTGCAGTGACAAAATTTGGGAATTTGCAAGAATGTTCCAGTAAATACTTCTGCCTATCTGTGTGAAGACTGAGTCAATGAATTTTCTTTCATTTCACTGCAGAGGAAGTTTGGATTACCTGGATTAAACTGGTTTTCCAGACCACACTGGCGTCCTGATGTCAGAGCTTTKCTGATTCACGAGACTGCGTGCGTTCTGCAGATAGTGATACAGACCCTAATTACTGCTTTTATTCGCCCACTCCAAACTGTTTTAMCTCTGAAAAGACACTTAATTCAAAAACTAACTCGTAAATCTTCCTGTCACATTAAAAAGAAATATAGATTCARTTTCCGGCACATTTTAAACCCTTTTTTTAAAGGGTTCTTGTGATGTTGCTATGGATGCAAACAGTTTACTGGCACAGGTCACGACAAAGAGAAAGTTCTGGATCGCACACAGGCCTTTTCTGAGAAGCAAATAAAGTAGGAGGGACACACCTATCCCTTTTTTTAATGTTTGACGAGGAATTTTTAATTTCCTTATCCTTCCAGTCTAGACTGCAGACCCTTTGCCTCAGGAGGAGAAAGGRTAAGACTGATTTATCCCTCTCCTACCAAAACAAACACTGCGAGAAAGTGTTGCTCACTGGACGTGCGGACGTAAGAAGCGGGCAGAGTTTCAAACGGCTTCACTGCTTCCTTGCTGATTAAAAAACAATCATGCACAAACAATTTCCTTTCCTCATCTCTCCCGCTTTTCCTTCTCTCCACTCCCACCTCCTTGCGTGCGTTGGTCACGAGTGTCCTCACTCCAGCCTTTGTGTAGCGCCCCAACCTGCTCTGCTATGTGGATGACTCAGTGCATCAAAAGGCAAGGTTGCAGGCGCACACACGACACTTTAATACGCACGTTTAAAAGAAGTAAAGATATTTTTAACCATTAAAGCCTGTTTTTCTTGCACTGCAATTTGGTGCTAATATGAACAGATAATGAAACATGAAATTCTGACTTTTTTTGTATCTGAGTAGACCTGCAGGGCATCAAGATTTCCATGCCAAAGAAAAGGACATACAAAAGTTAAGTGTCTTATCATATAATTAGTAGTCTCACCTAAGTGGGAAAATTCCTCTTGCGTGATCATTTAATCGGGGAATGTAATGATTTGAACATCTGCAGCAGGTCTCACCCTAAACCCCATGGGTGGCTGTTTTTCTGGCCAAATGTTTTGGCATTATCCTGAGACTGTATGCTCCTTTTAGAWTCATAAAATCTCAAATTTATCACTCCAAACAATTTAAGAACTTAATGCACTTCTCTCATTTAAGGTATTGTCTAATTTCTAGTGTCATGAGCACTCAAAAAACATGTAGTGGATTTAATTAAAAATATCTCAACTGTTTTCACTCAACTGAACTGAGTTAATATAAAGTAAATGTGTTACCTTCAACTCAATTGAGTGGAAACTGTTCACATCATTTTTTTTAAATTAAATCCATTGTATGTTTTTTTGAGTGTATAAAACATATTCACCTCTTTTTAGATGTTTTAATTTGGTCGCAGCTGGGTCCTAGAGGGCGCATGGGAATTCACCCAACCAGTCTACATGTGTTTTGTGGACTTGGAGAAGGCGTTCGACCGTGTCCCTCGGGGACTCCTGCAGGGGGTACTCCGGGAGTATTGGATACCAGGCCCTTTGATATGGGCTGTGAGTCCCTGTACGACCGGCGCCAGAGCTTGGTCCGCATTGCCAGTAGTAAGTCAGACTCTTTCCGGTGAGAGTTGGACTCCGCCAAGGTTGCTCTTAACTTTTATGGACAGAATTTCTAGGAGCGGCCAATGTGTTGAGGGGATCCGTTTTGGTGACCTTAGGATCGCATCTCTGCTCTTTGCAGATGATGTGGTCCTATTGGCTTCATCAGATCGTGATCTGCAGCTCTCACTGGAGCGGTTCGCAGCCGAGAGTGAAGCGGCCGGGATGAGGATCAGTGTCTCCAAATCAGAGACCATGGTCTTGAGCCGGAAACCGGTAGGGTGCCTTCTCCGGGTCAGGGAGGAGGTCCTGCCCCAAGTGGAGGAGTTTAAGTATCTCTGGGTCTTGTTCACAAATGAGGGAAGAATTGAGCCTGAGATCAACAGGCGGATTGGTGCTGCRTCTGCAGTGATGTGGGTGCTGTACTGGTCTGTCGTGGTGAAGCGAGAGCTGAGCCAGAAGGCGAAGCTCTCGGTTTACCGGTCGGTCTACATTCCTACCCTCATCTATGGTCACGAGCTTTGGGTAGTGTCCAAAAGAATGAGATTGCAGATACAACACCCGCTTCGGATGTTATCATCCATTAAATGGATGTTATTAGCCGTTATCAGTCCCATAGAATGGCTTCAGACTGTCAGCTGGTTAGTATGAGGCATAAAGCCACTAAGGTTTTTTATGCAATCTGGTTAATATGAGGCATAAAGCCACTAAGGTCAATTTAAGAGAAAATGACATGGGCTATGATAAAGTAGACCAGACTCCGGYGGTAGCAGATTGTTGCATTCCAACRTATATAGCACTGGTAACCTACTAGGGGGCACTGTCTGGACAGTCTGAAGCCATTCTATGGGACTGATAACCGCTAATAACGTCCATTTAATGGATTGATAACATCCGAACTGGCTGGATACAAGCGACCGAAATGAGTTTCCATCGCAGGGTGTCTGGGCTCTCCCTTAGAGATAGGGTAAGAAGCTCAATCATCCAGGAGGGACTCAGAGTAGAGCCGCTGCTCCTCAACGTCGAAAGGAGCCAGTTGAGGTGGCTCGGGCATCTGGTTAGGATGCCTCCTGGACGCATCCCTGGTGGGGTGTTCTGGGCATGTCCCACTGAGAGGAGGCCCCGAGGAAGACTCAGGACACACTGGAGGGACTGTTTCTCATCTGGGCTGGGAATGATTCCTCCAGAGAAGCTGGTCCAAGCAGCTGGGGAGAAGGAAGTCTGGGTCTCTTTGCTTAGACGGCTGTCCCCGTGACCCGTGGAAGAAATGGAAGAAAATGGACAGACAGACTCTGGTCGAGGAAAATGGACTTTTTAAGGGAAAAACATTTAAAAAATCATATTAGCAGGATCACCTGACYGTCTCCTATAATACCAAATCTGATTAAAACAATGTTAAAACATTTGACTATTTTTATTCAATAAATGAGCTAATAAATTATAATTTCTTGTTTGTTTGTTTGTGTGTTTGTGTGTTTGTGTGTTTGTGTGTTTGTTTGTTTGTTTGTTTGTTTGTTTGTTTGTTTGTTTGTTTGTTTGTTTGTTTGTTTGACCAGTGGTTCAGTCACAACAGAATAACCTTTTCTACAATACAGTTGCTAGAAAGAGGAATAATAATAATAATAATAACGCATTTTATTTATAAAGCTCCTTTCAGGACACCCAAGGACACTGTACAACAGCAAAGAAACAACTCCACATACATAAAATGATAGGGTAGTGCGGGAGAAACATAGAAATGAGGAGTACAGACCAGTCATATAATAAAATGAACAATGGGGTTGTGGGGGGAGAAACAGAAATGAGGACTACAAAACAGTCATATATTGAGGTACAATGACCAGTCAATCGGAGTTAACAGTGGTAGGCTAATCTGAAAATATCTGTCTTCAGGCTGGTCTTAAACAGGGAGAGAGAGGTGGTATTGCGTAATCCATGGGGTAGTGATTTCCAGAGCTGTGGAGCAGAGCGGCTGAAAGTTCTGCTCCCCATGGTGCTGAGGCGGGCAGGGGGTATRGAGAGTTGGAGGGAGGAGGCAGATCTTAGAGAGCGGGAGGTTGTTGAGATGTTCATGAGGTCAGACAGGTAAGGAGCGGAAAGACTGTGGATAGCTTTGAAGGTGTGTAGGAGAATTTTAAAGATGATGCGGGATTCAACTGGGAGCCAATGGAGCTGTTGTAGGACTGGAGTGATGTGTGCAGAGGATGAGGTTTGAGTGATTACACGGGCAGCTGAGTTCTGAACCATCTGTAGTTTGTGGAAGGATTTATTGGGGAGGCCAAGCAGTAGTCGATCCTGGATGTTACTAGGCTGTGTACAAGGATGGTAGTGGAGCGGGGAGTGAGTGAAGGACGGAGACGGTTAATGTTGCTAAGATGAAAGTATGCAGATTGAGTCACGTTGTTAAAGTGGGATGTGAAAGAGAGTGTGGTGTCAAGGATGACACCTGGGTTCTTGACCTGAGGCGAGGGGGAAAGAACGGAGTTGTTAAGTGTGAAGAGAAGATGTTGGGATTTGGAAATGGAGTTTTTTGTCCCAACAARGAGGAGTTCAGTTTTGTTATGTTTAGTTGGAGGAAATTGTTGGAGAACCAGTTATTGAGCTCACTAAGGCGTCGGTAAGTGTGGAGGATGGTAAGGTGGAGTTCAGTTTTGATGAAATGTAGAGCTGAGTGTCGACGGCATAAGAGTAGAAATGGACACCAAATTTACGTAAGATGTGGCCAAGTGGAAGCAGATAGATTATGAAAAGTAGAGGCCCGAGTACAAAACCTTGGGGAACACCGGTGGAAATGGGTGACGACTGTGAGCAGAACAGTACTTGAGCTGTATGGACTGAGTGCGGTCGGAAAGATAGGATTTAAACCAGTCCAGTGGGGTGTCTGAGATGCCGATAGAGGTTAGTCGGTCGATGAGGATAGGATGAGAGATGGTGTCAAAGGCAGAGCTCAGATCAAAGAGGATGAGTATTGACAGAAGTTCTAAGTCAGCAGCAAGGAGAAGATCATTAGTAATTTTAGGAAGAGCGGTTTCGGTGCCATGATGGGGTCGAAAAACTGATTGAAAACTGTTCATAGAGGTTATTGCTGGAGAGGTGTGAGTGAAGCTGATTAGTGATGACCTTTTCAAGAATTTTGGAGATGAAGGGCATATTAGAAATGGGACGGAGGTTATTGAAGTTAGTCGGATCCAGACCTGTTTTCTTTATGATGGGGGTGATGGCCGCTGATTTAAAGGCTGTGGGAATAGTACCAAATCAGTACCAGAATGAAGGTTAGAAGTCATAAAAGAAAAAAAAAGAAGTCATAAAAGAAGAGATCCTGTTAGTTTTTGGTACATTCTGTGGTTTTTGGTAGCCCCACTGAGACCCTCCATTGAGGATGCTGATTTCTTAGAACAGTAGTTCCCAAACTTTTCAGCTTTTCACCCACAAAACAGCAGCAGAGACCTGTGCTCCCAACAATTCTTAGTTGGTAAGCTATCAGGTCAAATAAACAAGAGCATATCGATAATATTCATACTTTTATCTAGGGATGCACCAATGTGAAAATTTCAAAAATTTCCGATAATATTATTGCTATTATGGCCGATAACCGATATTTATCAATATTACACAAACACAAAAATTATATTATACATATCCGCACAAACACTCTTGGGTCTTTTCTTGATACCATTGTTACGACCCGGCTCAAAAGCCATAACATATGTGAAGACACGACACGGTGGAATCAGTTTAAAACCTTAAAAAGGTATTTATTAAAGTTTTTGTCTAGGATTAGGTGAGTTTGTTGGCCCGGTTTGGAGCTCCGTAGCTCCCGAATGCACCGGACATCTGTGGTCCAGGTTTACGTTCCACCTGTTATGCGCAAGTCTGTGGTCTGGTTCCCTCGACCACCGTCGTGTCCTCCGT
>NW_013952443.1:2350504-2352938 GCF_001266775.1 Austrofundulus limnaeus | reverse complement strand
GGTCATATCGGTATCGGACAATATGACCAATATTGTCTGATACCGATATGAATGCTGATATATTGTGCATCCCTACTTTTATCCATTTTAGGTACACCACACTCTTTTGTAACAACTAAGGCAAAAAAATGTTAGTAATTTTTAACTGTAATTAATTCCAAAAATCTTTTAAGAGCCCCTGGAACATTAGGCCAGTTATCACAAAGAGGATCTGAAGTTGACAGTCAGATCAGGGATTAGATCAATTTCTTTTAACAGAAGCAGCTGCTCAAAATAAAGTCAGTTCCTTTCAGGCAGCACTATGTGACAGTAATCCACACCTTTGACACCGCTCAGATGGATTACTGTAATCCACTCCACACAGGGGTCAGTGCTTCCTCCATCACTCCTCTCTGGAGGAAACAAAATGCCATAGCTGCATATCTTTTTACTGGTTACACCCTCATACTCTGCTCCCTGTCAGGGCCGGCCATAGCCAATTTGGCTCCGTAGGCAAAATTTCAGGTGGTGTCCCCTTGTGCAATTTTCTAAATCTCACTGACTTGTTAAACAGTTTTGTATTTTATGTTATTTTTTTTACCAGGTTTCCTAATTAAAATAGTTAACAGTATAATTAATTTGAAACAGAATACTTTTAAGTCTTATCTGCCAATATCTGCTGACAGCAATGAGGAACACCTGTTCATGTTAACGAGCAGCCGTCGAGTGAACCAGTTCTAGGAGGGGTCCAGGGGTATACTCCCTCTGAAAGTTTTATACAAGATCTACTCAAACATATGCATTTTCCAGCCATTTGAAGAGCATTTTACCAAAAAGTTTGTAGAATTTTACAAAATTCTGCAAGCTAAATCTGCTCTGATAAAAACATACAATTTATTGTTTCGTCCCTAATTTGTAGTGCACCCTAGATAGACAATGTCCTTAGCATCTACCCATACTGCCATGGGCCAGCTCTGCCTAAAACTAGCAATTCCTATGAATTTACTTCCTTTTGCACATTAGACAGGCCTTTTCTCTGTTTTAAAATCTTAAAACTCACCTCTTCACACTTTACATTTGTTGTTTTTAAACATATTTTTTATGTTGATTTCTGTTGTCTTTATTGATGTGTACAGCACTTTTGTTGTGTGTGGTCATTTTAAGCCCTTCCCGTTTCTGGGTTTGTTTTGCCCTTATTTACCGTCTGTGTCAAATCGTGCTTTTTGTTTCCAGTGTGTCTCCTTCTGTTCCTTGTTAACGTCTCTGTACGTGTTCCAGCTCAGTTTGCTTCCCTGTGCTCAGCAAGCCTGTTGTTTGTTATGTTTTCCGGCTTCCTGCTGGTGTTTCAGCTGTTTTTTTTAACTCAAAGTTCAAAGTTTTATCTCTTAGATATAAGAACTTCCTGTCAGTTTATTTCCACTTTCTCTTTGTCACTTACATTTGAACTAAATCCTTCCCTAAACTCAARAATAACAAAACAGCTTTTGCAACATTTGCACCATCTTTGTAATTGCTTCAAGGTAAAATTACTTATGTAAATAAGTTTTGTTAGGAATGAACTGTGGTTTAAAAAAATCGCATTTATATACCCTTATTGTGACTTTTCATTCTGACTGCAGGCTGCTTTTTGATGCACTTAGTTGCAAAGATCTTAAACTAACATCACTTAAAGCAAAATGATTAATTTTAAAATGCAGAGAATGCATGTTTCTAGTATTAGTTAGTCTGTATTTCACATAGATAAAGTAGTTTTTTAGTACGAGCCACACAACTTAACAATTTAACACAAAAGGAAACAGGAAAAAAAAAAGGAAACAAACCCTCCAAGTGCAAAGCTGCTCTTTCCTCTGAGCCCATATACTGTATTATTTCAGGAGCTTTTCATCCAGATGTCAAATATTTGAACAGAAAACATTCCACACGAGATGAATTCTGACTTTTATTACTGTATTTTACCAGAAACATAAAACTCATTTACCTCATGCTTTGCCAGTTACAGTTACAGTTACAAGTGGGAGTTTTTTATGCATAAATCCACAGAACTGACCTTTTCAGCTTCTTACATGTAAACATTTATATCGATTTTAAAATGGCACAAAAGTAAATAACAACATCTCTTATTAGCTTTCAAAACAAGCCAAAAAAAAAGAGAGAAAATGGAATAAAAAAAGGGTAAAAAATTGAGAAAATTTTTGTAAAATGATACATAAAACCTAACGGACTACTTCGAGCTCATTTATTCACTTTCTTGAGAAGAAAATCTGCTCTAAACTAACGAGCAAACAGGAATTTTTTACATAAATCTGCAACATTTCCAGCTTTAGTCAGAGCTGCCGTTTGATTCGTTGATGCACCAAATAACAACAGCAGACAGCAATTTATTTTCTGCAAAAAAAAAAAACCCTTAGTATTAAAGGATATAAACTGCAGCAAAAACATTGGGAATATATAGGAT
>NW_013952443.1:2345068-2347871 GCF_001266775.1 Austrofundulus limnaeus | reverse complement strand
TGTGTGTGTGTGTGGACTCCGTTAATTTCCAGATGATTCGGGTTGAAACAGGAGCTGAACGCTCCGAAGTGCTTCTGTGCAAAATTCCACTGCTGTGTGTGCAGCCTTCGAGGCCCTGCAGGTAATAGGTGTAGTGTGTCAGATTCCAGGCCTTTACTGCTGCAGGTGGAGGTGTAGTGTGTAAAATTCCACCTGGTGCTGCTGGGAGACGTACTCATCACCCTTTTCTCCACTTTGGCGTTCGCCTTCTGCTTTAGTGTTCGGTTGTTGTTGTTTTTTATGACCGAGAAACATCCTGAACGTGCACGGCCATACATCGTTGTTTTTCCCGTAAGTTTTTTTAAAGAGAAAAGCAGATCGGGTTGCCATGCAGGCGGGGTTTGTGTTTTCCAAAATGGTGGACTTAATGTGACGCTCCCCTCTGGGCAACAGGGCGTGCTCCGTTTCTGTACAAACATCCTTTAGGTGTTTGGGATATCCAGAGGGGGTGCACGGATTTGTGTTTATACATTACCATCAAACAAACCCAAAGGTTACGAGCACCACGGCCATGTTTCCAAACATTAGTACATGTTAAGACAAGCCATCCGCTGGAGGAAAAAAAACAACAAAGTAGTCACATCTTTAGCCCGCTGCAGCCCAGCTGAATTCATAAAGCTTGGGAAACTTACAAACACCATGACTGCAAAGAAAGTTGCCAAGAAAAAAAAAAACAGCAGTTCTGCTTCTGGCTGCAGGAAAAAAACAAAAAGCATCATCATCATCATCAAGGAATGTTGGAACTGCCCAAGAAAAGTCTCAAGATGGAAAAAAAATCCAAAAAAACATCTCTTCCAGATATCTAAATTAGAAGGCAGCAAGTTTTCAGCACCGACAAACAAACAAAGAAAAACAATCTTTCCMCAAAGTCTTTCTTTAAAAAGAAAAGCGTTTCGACCTATCTCGCCATAAAAAACTTCAACAATCCATACAGTAATCAGGCTGAGAGCATTTTTCCACAAGGCAAATGCTTCACTTTATTTCAAAATGACCAAAAAGTCTTTTTCCCCTCTGGCTACTTATGATCTTTTCCAAGGTTATTCAAGGGTTTTGAGTGATCCTCTTTTCTRGAAAACTTCTTTTTGGGGATCTCTCCGAGGGGGAAGGAATGGGAAAGGCTGGAGGGATTCTCCTTCCTTCTCACAATGCAGTCCTTGATGGCTTCTTTAATAACCTACGAGACATGCAGAAAAAAAAATAAAGATACAAAATGACGAAAAACATAATGAATCGTTTCAGTACACAGATGCTTGCCTTAACTTCGATAAAAGGAAGAAACCTCATGGTGCCACAACATGATTCATGACTGATTTATCAGATTATAAAATCCAAACACTCATAAATGATTTGTGGACACATAATTTATGAACCYAGAGTAGTGGTTTTGGTAACGGTAGGGGGTTTGAACAAAGAACAGTAGAAATATTGGTAGTATTTATTAAAAGAGAGCGCAGCTTTTTTTTTAAATGCAATTTACAGAACATGAAAAWGTCTGCAATTTAAATTGCACTTGTTGAAACTTGTTTATCTCTATATTGTGTACATATGTATAAAGAAACTTGTATAGCTCTCACTTAAACAACTAATATATATATAAAATTTCAGATACTGGAATGTAAGTGTGGAGAACACGACTAAATGTAAAAATGGCCTGCCATACTTGTGAGCTGAAAATGATCTGCTGCGCTTCCAGAGAAGGAACCGATTGTTAAATTAGCAAGATGGATTTATGACTGAAGGAACGTYCACATCTTTTTTCATCTCTGCAGTTAACTAGCAAAAAAAAAGACTCCATTGTGAAAAATAAAACTATGGTTGTTGATATAAGCTTCGCTCCTGCACATGTTAGCAAGAGGGAGAAATTATGAGGATTTATCCCCCGCGACATGAGAAAATATTGAAAGTTATCAAGGTAAAACATTACAAAGAAATTTACTCCCTTAATTAATATGACCCTCCTCTTTATGGAAAGAGATGACAGGTGGGGCACAGGTTCTGTTAAGGGGGCGGCCCACCCTCCTCTGGGAAACAGTTCTTAAACTGTTCCTAAAATATTTCAGTAAATTTTTTTTTAATTTGGTAGCTGAAATTTGAATCCCTACAATCACACAACCATGACAGTTGATGGATGCCACACTGTTAAAAACCATATGTAGACATATTTCTTTGTCTTGTTCTGTTAAGTGCATCTACTGCAATTATCTGCCRGTGCCAAAAAAATGACTAAGCATTCAAATTATTTCAAAGAGCTTTTGTATTCTCAGTATTAGTAATGCATAGGGTGTTGCTGCAGGCATTCCATGCATTTTTTTCTATGAGATAAGGTTGCTACAGAAGTGCTTATTAKCAAAACAAGTGTACCTGATTCAACTGTCAGGTAAATGAAATATCTTAGTAATCTTTACTCAGCAAGGAAGTGACTAGTATACAAGTCAGTTTGACCTTGCACACTAACACACCCACCAAAACAAGTAAAAACTTGTTCAATCTGAGCTCAAACGGGTCTTGGAAAAATTTTTAAAATTGCACAATAAATCACCACAAATCCAAAACTTCCCTTCCCTGCTGACAGCAATAAATAAAGGCAGATTTTAAAGAGAGAGAGAAAAAAACAGAGGAAATGAATAAATAAAAATCTGCTGTTCTATGCAAGCTGCTCGGATGAATCACTTGTTGCTTACACCCTTCAACTTTCGGACATTACTACGGCTTCCTGTTGCAAAAAAAAAAAAAAAAAAAAAAAAAAAAAAAAAAAAAAAAAAAA
>NW_013952443.1:2326155-2344686 GCF_001266775.1 Austrofundulus limnaeus | reverse complement strand
TTACTCTAACATAAAGCATGGTCATCAGCTGTTTGCTTAAACAATAATTTTCTTTGTATTATCAAAAAGAAAAAAAATATGTAGGTCCTCTGGATGGGTTCTCCTTTAGTGAAACGTTTCGTCTCTCATCCAAAAGACTTCTTCAGTCTGATGAGTTTCAGGTGAACTCAGCCTTATAAGCACTGCCTCCACATGGACAAACAGGTTAGTCACATGCAAAATAGGGTCATCGCCTAATATCTTCTAATCAAGCCTATTGTTAGGCGACGGCCCTCTTTTGCATGTGACTAACCTGTTTGTCCATGTGGAGGCAGTGCTTATAAGGCTGAGTTCACCTGAAACTCATCAGACTGAAGAAGTCTTTTGGACGAGAGACGAAACGTTTCACTAAAGAAGAACCCATCCAGAGGACCTACTTATTTTTTTCTTTGTTGTTTTCAAATTTACAGATAWTAAGCTAATTTTTGGCATGGTAGCAGCTGAGAGCCATTAACAACACATACTCTGACCGTGACATCTTACAATAACACAGGATTCCACATTTATAATATACTGTATAAGGTTTGCAATCTGTTCGTCTCGTCCTAAAGATTTTACACTCGAACTGAGCTTCACAAATGGCCTGCAACAAAAAAAAAGATAGCACACAGAGTGTGTTGTGGGAGTGAAACCCTGAAAGGGTTAACGACAGCGGTTCCTTCACCAGCCAATGAGCTCACACACTTCTGTGTGCGTTGGCTCAACTGATAATGACAGTCAGATGTTTTATGAGAAAGGGTGACGAGAGGAAGCCCTGCTGACCGATTGTACGCTTCGGCTTCCCTGCTTCCTGAAAACCTGCGTGATCAGGGTGCGGCTCCCGGAACTGATGAAAACTGTCTCTTCAAAACTGAATCATTTCAACTTTTTAAATCAGGACCAGCTTCTCTCAACAAATCTGCTGGACTAAGCGAAGATAAAGTTTACAAAACACTGATATCAGAAGTCCGTATATGGTTTGGCTTCCTCAGTTGTTTATTATGTGCACAACCTTATGTAACTTTATAAGCAAACTGAGGAAGTATGTGGGCAGATGTAAAGAGATGACCAGTGGAGATGTGGCGATAGCGTGTCTTTGTGGGACTTCTGATGTATGGTCTGTTTATGTGCGCAGCTCTCCCACTGAACTGGATGATCCCCTCACACCTGGCTCCTTCAGGAACCATACTTTACTAGAGTGGGTCATAAAATCCAGAAAAYGCCGCATTTCATGTCTGTGTTTTAAACACAGCAGACTGTGACTATAAACCTCACTTAACTTGGCAAATGCTGTTTTTTTGGGGGGTGGGGGGGGCTCAGATGTGTGCGTAACTTTGGAAAAAAACACACACAATGCGGTCTGTGACTGACTGATTATGGTAAATTTCACTCTGCAAATTCGGGAAAGAAATGCCTCATGTGCCGTGATAGTAAAAGAAAATAAGCATGATAATACACAGAGCCTTTACATATTTTCCCCCCTCTTGCTTGTGAAGGTCATCACATCTGCACAGACTCACCAGGCGCTTTGAACGTCCTGAAGTTAATGTTGACCAGGACAAAGTGGATGACAATCGGGCAGTTCTTTTCACCCATCCTGGGTTTGAACACGTAGCATTCCTTCAGACCCTCGCGGTCAAAGACTTTGGGATCAATCTTAGGGAATGGAAGCTTGTTCATCCTGGCCCACTTTTCCGCTAACAGGAGCTCCTGCAGCGGGTATTGACACAAATTAGATTAGACAACAGCGTTTGCAATTATTGCTCTGTTTTCTGCCACTGGTTCGTTCCAAACCTTGAACGGAGGGCTGGAGTCGCTTGGTCGAGCAGAAAAATCAAAAGAGATAATGAGGTCGACGCCGCGCTGCGGCCGCAGGATGAGCGGGTAGGGCAGGTTGTAGGTCAGGCCGCTGTCCACAACATGAATCTTCTTACTCTTCACGTCCAGAGGCTCATAAATACGATCAAATTCATCTGGATCTGAAAGAATCCCACAAAATCAAAAATGTGATTCATTAATAGCACGAGTGGAAGAAGCCTTTCTGATGGATTTCTGTCACAAATAACTACAATGCCTGGCCAAACAAAAAAGTATTTACCTGGATTTAACTAAGGTCTATGACAGGGCTGTTCAACGAAATTGCTCCGGGGGCCACAGTTAATGCAGGCCAACAGCTGAGGGGCTGACCATCCAGCAATTAAAGTTATTATGTAAATAAACCAAAGATCTGTTACCTTTGAAATAGTTTATTTTGCTGTATTTAATCACGGATATAACATACAGAACTCTATGTAATAAATTTAGTGATAATAAAACAATATCAAAAACAAAAAGAACACATCATAACCTCCTATTTAACACAAATAACATTTTGACATCTATGACTTGCCAACTTTTTAAACCAATTTTATTTTTACTTTCATAGTTTTATCTTCAACTGCTTATAGTTTTAACTGTCTTGAGTGTGCTTAGAAATAGTTTTTACCAGCTTCTAGCCAAGATTCTGACGTTTCTGTAGATACCAAACATGTCTACAGTATGTTTAACCAAAAGAACTTACAGTAATTAAAGTAGAAAACTAGTGGTCTGGGCTTAAGGGATGAATGAACCAATTGGCAGGCCGCATTTTGGTCACTCGCGGGCCACATCCGGCCCGCAGGCCGCCAGTTGAATAGCCCTGGTCTATGATGTGGGGTTGCTGCAGTTGGTCAGGTCCAGGTTCAGCAACAGTATCTGCTCGAAGAATGAGGTCAGCTGACTACCTGGATATACTGAATGACCAGGTTATTCCATCAATGGATTTTTTTTCTTCCCTGATGGCACGGCCATATTCCAAGATGACATCGCCAGGAKCCATGGGGCTGGAATTGGTTCAGGGAGCATGAGACATTATGTTCTCACATGAATTGACTCCACAGAGTCCATTGAAAATCTTTGGGACGTGCTGAAGAAGGTCAGACTCGACCATCATCAACGCAAGATCTTGGTGAAWAATTAATGCAACACTGGATGGAAATATATCTTGTGACATTGCAGAAGCTTATCCAAACAATGCCACAGTGACTGAGCGCCATAATCAAAAGGTGGTCCAACGAAATATTAGAGTGTGACCTTTCTTTTTGGTGGCAACTTTTTTATTGGCCAGACAGTGTATATTGTCAGAACATGAGGAAGTTAAGAAATTGTATTTTAAATTATCTCATAAAAATGAAAATATGGCATCTTTGTCTGTAAATTATTTCACAAGACATCAAGAATAAATAAAATATGAACCATAATAAAGCCTCAGAAAAAAGTTGTGTAACTTTAAAGTTCCCCTCAGTTTCTAATTCTAACAACATTTTCAAAAATGACTCACTTCTAAACAGAGGATAAGGTTTAATTATCTCCTGCCACCATGAAAGGCAGGCCTAAGTCATGTAAATACCTGTGTAAACTGTGTTAGCAAAATACATTTTAATAAAATCTCATAGAGAGGAATCTATGGATGAGAATCTGGAACTTCCAACAATCCAAAAATGTTTGTTCAATCAGTTTTAGCGACATTGAGATAAAATTTGTTTTAGTAGTAGCTGAGTGTCATTTCAGAAACATACTAGAAGAAGAATGTGATGCTAACACCTAACACTAACTAAGATGGTTTTACTTTATATGACCAAAGTGTGACTGAAGGCAAAAGGTATTTACTGAAGCACAATGAAAGAAAATCTCTTTAACGTGACTCAGTTTTAATATAAGACCTGAATTAACAGGGAAAAGGTGCAGAGGTTAGATGAGGTTAATCTAAATGTAACTGATGTGCACGTGTTTCACAAATACCTGTAAATAGTCACCGCATGAATCATAGCTACACTATGTAAAATATTCAAGCTTTTCTTTCCTCGTGCGCTTCTAATTTTATACGCTCAACCATACACTGGGAATCATTCATCCCTCTTACCCGTTACGGCATCCACTTCCTCCTCAAGTGCCGGAGCTGAATACATTATTTCATTGAGTGGAGAGAAGGGCATGCTGGTGTTCAGGTTCAGGCCCAGCATGAAGTTATGCACCTGATATAAAGATGAGAAGGCTTTTTTAGAAAGATGATGGATGCGATTCTGAAACATGAGTGGATTTTTTTTTTTTTGATAAAGCACCTTCCCGGCCCGACCCTCTCTTGTGTTGAACAAAGCCGAGTCACTGAAGAAAGAAGTGAACATTCGCTGGACCCAGCTGGCCTGAGCSGTGCGAGTAAACTCTTCCTCCGCCTCCGGGTTTTCTGATCCAGCTGAAGTTATGAGACAAAATATCACCACATGTGCTGGCTATGAATTTAAGATTAAACATAAAGCAGATAAGGTTACATAAAGGTCTGAAAAATCACAGAATTATCAGCAAAAACTGTATTAAAAAAAACACAGCAAATTAATCTGAACCAAATATGTTGTCTCCTACAGTTTTCAGCATTACCTCAAATGACCAGTTATAAAGTGCTGTTTTGGATTGTAAAGATGAAAAATAAATATGTGCTTTGAATGCTTTTAGAGCGTGCAAAATTAATATTTTGCAATTTTCTGTGTTTTTTGAAAACCTGAAGCAGTTTATTTCCTGTTAAGAAACATCTGTGCAGACGTCCTATGGGAATCCCCCCAAAAATACAAAGCCACGGTTAAATAGAGGCGGAAAATGTGAGGAGGGGTTAAAATGAAAGGCCTAAATCCAGTTGTGTTTTCAAGTGCCCGTGACATCAATTTTTTTTTCATAAATATGAAGGCATTTTTGGAAAGATAATATTAATAGTTTGCTGCAAAACAAATTTCATGCCGCTGAGATTAACTGTTCTTGGGATATTTTCATGTGAAGTAACAGGAAGTGATGTCAAAGGGGAATGTCTGCATATTAACTGAGCAAATCTACAACGGCTGACAACACAGAGTGTGGAGAAGAATCTGACGTTTCTTTAGGTTATTTTGAGTCACTACCAGAGAGATGAAGAAGAGCCAGAGTTCAAGCAATATCGTTTCAATAAACAAAAACCAGGAAGTTTTCTTTCTTAAACAATTATCCTTTGACGTCACTTCCTGTGTCACGTTTACTAAGCCAAGTTCAAAAGAAAATCTGTCAGTTATGTGACAAAACGTGTATCGTGCCAAGTTTCTTAAATAGAAAGATGTTTTCTTTGACGTTTTGTATTTGAAGCTTTGGAATGTCTCAGGCACTTTAAAGTTTATAAATGTCTTCAAGCCGTAAACAAAATCTAATTAATTAAATGAGAGGAAAATGGATTTAATGAGAAAAAATATAAGAAGAATTTTAAAATGTATGTGAACTAGGATGGATTCAGGTGTGTGTGGTTGTACCGTAATGTTCAAATTATAGGGATATTCTCTGTAGAAACATGTTAGGGTTTTCAAAAAATAATTGGTAAAAATCATTGATGTTCTCTCAAATTATTATCAATTGTTTTAKCCTTGTCAGCTGTGAGAGAATGAAGTTTAGAGAAAAGGGCAGAAATCTTCCACCAGAATRAGCAAATGCCAGTCAAGGGCTTTAAAAAAAATCACACTTGAGGCTAATAAAACTACTTAGTGGATGAAAGAGAGGAGGATGATTTGCTGCGGTGACCTCTGAAGGGAAAACAGCTGAAAGAAGGCGGCGGCTAATAAAACTACTTGTTCCCAAAAATAACAAACCAATGTGAAAGAACAGCACATTAATATTAAACCTCTTCACTTTTACATGAGACACTGTTTTATTTGTTGCTGTTTTCCTAACTGAATGTCTTCTTACCAAGTAACTATACAAATGCTGATGTGGRCAAGTACACTTCGCTGCAGCATGCAGAACGGGGCGGTGACGKACCTTTCCGTCAGTCCCATACCTTATATGGAAATGGGACTATTGCATTCCGGAAATGAAGGGGGCGCTAGTGACACTATTTTCTATCGAACACTTTCAACATTAAAAATACAAATTTTACAGTAAGGAAATGGCTACAAAACGTGTTATGTCACGTGGTATGTCCCTTTTTCCTTTTCAAATCTTTATTAAATCTTTGTTGTTTTTGGATATTAATATTATATTACAGTAACAAACTAACCTTAGGCATTAGGCCTGTGAGGTTAACCTGAGGGTCTGTGTTTGGGGAGGTGGATAAAATAAATTAATAAATAATGCTCTGAGTACTTGAAYGTGAGTAGAAGAAACTCTCTAACTTCTTCCTTTCTTCTTCCTTTGCTCTCTTAATCCCGCGTCTTTAAGGAGCAACCTTCATTTCCGGTATGCAATAGTCCCATTTCCATATAAGGTATGGGACTKACRGAAARGTCCGTCCCCGCCCCATTCTGCATGCTGCAGCGAAGTGTACCTCGATGTGGAGGGCGTTAAACTTATCAGTCAACCTGRTCATGTCTAGTCAAACCAAAAGTTTACTCAACTCCTGGCTGACTGATACAATCAACATCCTCTGAACCATTCTCGAAGTCGGCGTGTTGTCATTCAGTCACGTGATTTCAACCTCCATTTTTGTGTGGGGGAAAACTCATTGTGAGACTCTGTTACAAATTGTGTGTCAAAAGTACAGGCTTCAAACTATACAGAAGTTTTTAAATTGTGTCAAGAGTTAAGAAAACCAGAGTTACAACAAATAGCATATCTWACTTTTTTTTCTGAAAATGGACGTTCTATTTTGAAGCACGTTGAAGCTGAAGGGAGCAGGAAACACTGTACTCTCGTAGAAAAAAYACCGCTGTCCCCATCATCAGTCTCATCTTTCTCTTAAACCGAAAAAATTTAACACCCCAGAGCTCGTTTTTGACTGAGGCTCAAACTTATCTGACAAGCAGAAAAAAAATCTACAGGAAGAAGAAAATAAAAAGAGGCGAAATTCGAATGGAGATTGGCGGCAATGTAGAGCCAGTGAGAGCAGGACTTTATTAATTTAATCTGTGACTTTTAACATGTTTGGATTTTATAGTTAGTGTGTAGTTTTGAGTATTTACTCTTCATTTTAGCCAGTTTTAGTTTGTTTTGAATCAAAACAAGGAGAAGCACAAAGATCTGCAGAGGCAGAACAACAACACATGTCTTATTTCTTTCCCCTCACTCTTGCAGTTAGAAAAAATAAATATTTTCTCTCTGGATGTTATTTTTTACGTGAGAAGTGCAGTCCTACAGCAACTTTTCACATTTTTTTCTATTTTCCACATACAGGAACTCATCCTATTTTCCCCCCAAACCAATATGTCAGCCTCCGTTTACAACATGGTCACGTGACAAAATACCCAGCTGTTCGACTTTGAGAATCAACTGAGGATATCTATACTGTATATCCTCAGCATACACGATGTATAGAAAGGTGGGTATTGCATCAAAATATACTAAAGGTTTGAACTTTTAATAACATACAAACCACCTATTCTTACAGCTCAAAATACTAAAATTTGCAGATCTGGTAAACTTTCAAATACTACAAGAGAGCTGAACAACAATTTACTTAAATACATGTTATGATCCGTGTCTGTGTTCTTATAAATTATTTAGTCTTTTTTGAATGAATGAAAGTCAATGCATGGTCCCCACTGGTATATACAAACCAGACCTGTGTGTGTGTGGACTGGTATTCCCTATGTTGTGGTACCGTTTTTTTTAGCATGCACACCTGCTTGTGGGGATCTAATGCTACTTATGGGGACCTGACTGGTACTTATGGGGACCTGAGTCTTGTCCCCTTAAGGGGAAATGCTGTTGGTAGGTCAGGGGTTAAGTTTAGGACTAAGGTGTGAATTGAGTTTAGGTTAGTTTTAGGGTCAGGTAGGTAGGTACCTGTGAGGTTAGGGTTAGGATTGGTGGTCTGGGTTAGGCTGTAGAAAATAATGGAAGTCAATGCCAGGTTCCCATAAAGATAGCAGTGCCAGATTGTGGGTGTCGGTGTGTGTTTGTGTGTGTGTTCAGCTCCTCTGTTTCTCTCTCTGTGTAGTTCTGCTCCTGCTCCATTCACCTGTCTGTCCCCAGGTGTTTGTCACTCAGCTCAGTGTCTTTTAAACGTGTGTCTCCCATGTGGCTGCAGTAGCAGAGCATTACTGGACCTTTTCCTCTACAGCACGGTTTGACTTGGTTGCACTCTGTTCAGCATGGTTTGGGTGGTTTCCCAGAGTCGGAAAATTGACGCCACACGCCTTACCAGCTGGTGACAGTTATGCTCCATTAAACTATTTGCCAGCCACCTTCAAACATAGTAGAAGAATAAAACCCTGAAAAAATACTCAACACAACAATGGAAGACATGGTAGTGTTGTTAATGCAAATGGCGGATCAGGTTGTGGTGAGAGTAGCTCTTGTGATGCAACCAGTGACTCCACCCCCCCAACCAATCAGTGACTGACAGTCTGACATCTTGTTTTCAGGCCAGCATGGTACACTTGGAACCACAKTGAAGTACGTTCTGAAAAAGGGGCAGGTTCTACGAATCCTTGCTACTAGAAAAGCCTCTGAACCGTGATGAGCYGAGTCAAACTGTGCTGTAGAGACGCTGGTGGAAAAGGTGCACAAGTGAATTTTTGTTTCACTATCCCAATCCCCCTCAAGGTCCTACCTGCGGTTCTAATTAGAGTTGTTTGCTGCCTCAAAAGCCATTTTGGTTTCCTTTTTAATGAATCTGTTTTTTCAGCTCGACCTGAGCCTCATGAGTTCTTGCTTGCTCTTGGGTTTCATTCACACTGACTGTGAAAGTAAATTTCTTTTTCGGGAAGGAAGGTTTAATTTAAGGGGTCTTTGTAAGTTCAAAAGTTGTTATTGTGCGCACTGGGAGGAAGAGTGTTTGTGTTTTTATATGTGGAGTTGAAGCAGTGTCCAATCATGAAATTGTTTAAAAGAAAGTATAAAGAACTAATTTTCATGAATTATAAAGATGTGTAAAAATATGACAATATCCTGTATTAAGAAATATTGACGGGGAGTTAACACTGTTGAAGGGGAGGGATTAAATAAGTTTGTACTTCTTCCCACTCCCTTTAGACATGTAAGCTATAAAAAAAATGTAGTGATACTTAAGCACTTTTTCTTTTCATTTTTCCTTGTAGGTTCTTTTTTATTTTTAGTTTGCTTAAATGTCTTAAATGTTAACATGTTTAAAATAAAACAAACAATTTGACAGAACATTGCTTCAAAAATTACAAGACTGTCCCTTTAATATAAAAGTAAAACATGCCTTTTAAGTTGTCCACCCTTTCTGCCTTATCTCATTTCTGCCATCTCTGTTCCTCTTTTTTAATCTTTAGCCTTCGTCAAAAGTTCACTCGTAAGTCAGAGTTCCTGCTTTATTTAAAAAAAGAAAAAAAAATTCTGAGCTGTAATTTTTACAGCTTCTTTGAAAAGTATAACAGGTGTTAAAAGAAGTGAAACCTTTGTTTGTTTTATGAACTTACAAAAGAAGCTGAGCTTGGACAGCTGAGTCACAACACTCATTGGAAATAGCAAGTTTTACCACAGCATTTTTTTACTGTTTCACAACATCAAGTTTGGTTCAGAAGTGTCAATGTCACAAAATGTTAACCATAAACTGTCAGCTTTAATACCTCTGTTGGATCACAGAGTGAGCCTTATTGTGCTGCAGAATAAAAAGTCAGTTTCTAAACTTTGTTGYGTTTAAATGAAGCATATTTCAGCTCACCTTTGCGCAGGTCATCGTCRTTGTCCAGACTGTCTTCTCCAACAATGTGCTGGGGTTTGATCTGCTCTGTGAGACAAAAAATATGCCATTTATTTACTGCAGATGAAAACTGCACCTTGTTTTATTTCAGATATGGGACATTATCACATTACCAACTGCTGTTTATCTTCTTTTTTTTTAAAAGAAATAAACATCTGATATACTGAGACATTCTTAAACTAGGTGGAGGTGCAGTGACACATTTGTGTGTCTGAATAACATTTGTGTGTCTGAATACGCAAAAGGTCACCCCACACAAAAGTATCCGACTAAACAAACAGCCAATGAGCTGTCAGGAAGCAGATACAGTTCCCATGAGCACACACTCGTGCTACGTGTTTTAAAGTGAGCAGAAACAAAGTGATAATTATAGCTATGACTGTTTTGAAAAGCTGTGAGAAAAACTACTGAACTCTAGTGTGTCTGTCAGTGTACTGTAGGAAGACAAAGAGTGTCTGTAAGACATGACTGATGATCTTAGGCATGTTTGTGATTTCGGCGTCGGTGCAAAGTTATTTCAAATAAAGTGTTTTGCCGCCTACAAACTAAGGCCTTATCTGAAAGGAAACTCCTACACAAACACAAATTATCCATGACTAAATGTTCTGATTTTTCTGAGGACATGCTTGAACATGCAGAAATGTAAAATAAACCATCATATATACTGTATATTTATATGTGCATGCGTGTGTGGTTACTGATTACTAGATCACTGAAGGGACTTTAATGCAACCTTCAGGAGACAATCATTTGTTGTACCTCTACAGAACATTAACTTTTAAAGTCAACATTATTCAAAACGGCCACCACAACAGACTGAACTTGGAAAACGTATAAATGGCTATAATTCAGTCAGATTTATGGATATTGTGATAAATTTGGTGAGTTTACTGGGTCATTCAAAACACACAGACCAATTTCTTATTTACAATATTAGCCCGAAATGCTTCAAGTGCTACTTTAAGTGCTGGGGTCAACCCTGTTTGTTTGTTAGCAAAATATTCAATWAACATTTTATTGGATTTTCAAAGGTTTACCAGGGAGATATTCGGGTGAATGAGCCATCAAAGACAGTATAACAGGTGTTAAACCCATTTTCACTGAGGGCCACATGAGCATTATGGTGGCTCTCAAAGGCCCAGTTGTAATTAACTTTGATTGCTTATCTTTGACTAAACAGAACGGTCACATTCCTGGTCTCGTTGCAATGGCTCAGCACAGCTAACAAACAATAACTGAGCTCTACCTGATATTTCCTGCATTGAAACAGTGTTTTAACACGTCCTCTTATAAACACTGAAAATTACGATGTGTACAACTGACTAAATGTGAAATAAATACTAYGTAAATACTATTAAATATWAAAGTAAGAGTTTTAGTCACTSTTAAGTTTTGGTGAGTAGCTTCTGTCAAAGCCAACGGGTCCGGGGCAGGACAAGAATTATCTGTCACCTTTTCAATTTGTTTATTTTGTTGCATTGAATCATCAGTTTAAACTATTTTCATGTTAAATTAAGTTTTAAAAAATGGTTTTGGATAGTGATGAAATTCACCTGTGGGCCACATTTGGCCCGGGGGCCTTGAGTTTGACACATGTGCCATATAAAATCCAATAATGCAATGAACACCTAAAACAATTACCTAACTCCTCCTCCATGGTGCTGCCTCCAGCTGTGTCCTTCACACCCAGAACTCTGTTGAACAGAATGGAGAAGGCGCTTCCCCACACGCCTGACAAATCAAAARCAAGTCCATCAGCAACAGACGATTGGCTTCTGTACTGAAAACTGAAGGGAAATAAAACAAATACTCCATTCTTACCCATCAGAAAATGAATAGGRTTCTCTTCATATTTCTTCACCACAGTTCCCATGAAGAACTTGCTTCCAAACAAGTCGGGCGTCATGAATGTGCCGTACTTGGCCATCCCAATTTCATAAGGGCTGAACTCTACCCAGTCTGCAGGTGAAAATCTCAGAGTTAATCATGCAAAAATAATAAATTCCCCATTAAATGTTTTGTAAAGGCGTACAACATTCTACTTTTTTCAAGAAAAGTTTAAATCKCTCAGTCTGATACAAAAAATACTCACAGAAGGGAACACAAATATGCACAGAAATATATCTTTTTATACTGTATATAGAAACCTGCTTTTTGTTAAACTGGTTATTTTCCTCCTGGGCTTTGCGTAACCTGCGTTCAGCAAGGTGTTTCCCATTGGACTGGTTTACATTGAAGTGACTATTTTAGGTAAAAGGAAAGCACGTAATCACTGTTTTTTCCGTTTCTACTCACGTTTAAAAAGAAATGTTGTGGCATGTGATATCTATGTAAGATAAAATAAGAAAGCGTGTAATTCTAGATTGAGAACAAGTTTGGCGTCATCTTTAAAAGGATCACCGTTGCAATTCACAATAGTATCTCTTTATCAGGCAACAAGAACAAATAAATGGCTGGGAGTCAGTTTCCCTCTAAACCTGGTGTGGGAGTGGGGCCGCTTGTTTTTTGTGAGCAGAACACAAGATGGACGCCTCTAAAAAGGCATGTTCCCACTGAGCATTAAACTGCATCCTTAGTGATAGGATCTCAGTTACCTGGCCAACACGTAAATAAACACGTAGCTTATGACACAACGTCAGCTGAACGGCAAACAGAAAATCAGCAGGTCAACTCGTGATTCTGTAAAATCTCTGATGCTTTCAGTTATCTGAACTGATGTAATTTAAAGGACCCGTGACATCAAATTTTTCAGGATAAATGCARATGTATTTTCGGAAAGATAACATTAAGAATGTATTGCAAAAAGAAATACACACCGGTGACATGAACAGTTGGTAGGATATTTGCATGCGCAGTAACAGGAAGTGATGACAAAGGGGAACTCCTGCACATAAATGGAACATTGCTACAACTGCTAACACTGGTAATGAAAAATCTTTGGATTATTTTGAGTCACTTTCAGGAAGAGACAAAGAATCAGAGTTCAAATGAAGCCTAGGCATAAAGTCAATCTGGAAGACTCCTCCCAGCCTCGCCTGCTGCATCTAATCACCACGTAATGCACCTCTGCTACAAGCCTATCAGTATCGACCCTCGCCTTGTCCGGGCTCTGGGGGGAGACGTCTCTAATCCTCATCCTAAACTGTTAATCCATGTCTACGGCAACTCACAGCGCCTACGTCTTTTGCCGGGGTTCGAGTGCCAAAAACCTTTCTATTCACGTGTGATGGGGCAAATGCAGAGCACAAATTTCRTCATTGTATGTGAATTGCTGCTTTGCCTCTGTGTGAATCTCTCCAGGTTAAAATAATAGTGTTTCATTATCTAATAACAACTGTCAAAACCAGTGCTGTCTCAGTACCAATACTGGTACTGGCATCGATACCAGCATTTTTACAAGTACTCAAACTTGTTCTCATTCAAAATGCCCCGAAACTCAAAAACTATACCAATACCAGTAATGATACCAGATTCAATATTCAACTGAATGTGTTACMGTTTATCTTTCAAATTAAAAGTTTATCAGTTCCATGTTTAAACAATTTATGCAAGTTTAAAGAAAATCATATTTGTTGTTTTGAGTAAATGTCAAGCAATTTAATTTAACTTGGTTAAGTAAATTCAAGACATCATTTCTTAAGGTGTGTGTAAAAGTACTTTTACTTTCCCAATTATTGTGAGCAGTTTTATGACTTTTACTACTTCTCCCATCAATCCATTTTTTCCTCTTACCCGGGGTCAGGTCGCGGGGGCAGCAGCCTAAGCAGAGAGACCAGACCTCCCTCTCTCCAGCCACTTGGGCCAGCTCTTCTGGGGGAATCCCAAGGTGTTCCCAGGCCAGCTGAGAGACATAGTCCCTCCAGCGTGTCCTGGGTCTTCCTCTGGACCTCCTCCCAGTGGGACATGCCTGGAACACCTCACCAGGGAGGCGTCCAGGAGGCATACTAACCATATGCCCGAGCCACCTCAACTGGCTCCTCTCGACGTGGAGGAGCAGCGGCTCTACTCTGAGTCCCTCCCAGATGACTGAGCTTCTCATCCTTTCTCTAAGGGAGAGTCCAGCCACACTGCGGAGGAAACTCATTTCGGCCGTTTGTATTCGGGATCTCGTTCTTTTGGTCACTACCCAAAGCTCATGATCATAGATGAGGGTAGGAACGTAGATCGACCGGTAAAAAGCTTCGGTCTAGAGCTTCACCTTCTGGCTCAGCTCTCACTTCACCACGACAGACCGGTACAGCGCCCGCATCACTGCAGATGCAGCACCAATCCGCTTGTCGATCTCCTGCTCCATTCTTCCCTCATTCATGARCAAGACCYTGACATACTTAAACWTGAAGGACCAGCAKCCAAACAATAGGTTGTTAGTGCCTTGATTGGCTCTATTGTTCATATCGGAACACCCCTAATCAAAACACACATTAGACTGCTAAATCAAGTCAGCTATTAGACCTCCTGTTAATCAGCTGATTAATATTTTCCCAACAAAAGTATTTATTTTTTGTTTTAGGGGTCAGAGGTTGTTCAGACCAACATTAAAAACTCCTTCAATGTGCACTGAAAAATCAGTCTGTGACAGCTTCCATTAAATTAAGAATTATATTAACTTTTTACAATAATATGTCAACATCTTTAAACTTTTAGCTCAACATCAAATTAATTTTAATGTGGTTTCTAATAATTTAATGTTTGAATTTTGCTAAAAGATTAATCGTAACACTCTGACTTTAGAAGCAGACGAGTATGCAAAGAGATCTGTGAAAGAKCCTGGATGTTGACTTATTTGATTTCCTCTTTGAATATCTGAGCGTGACCAGATAAAACTACAGAGGATTTTCTAGTGGCCATGCAAGCTAAGAGGAAGTGCCGTATTGCACGGAAGTAACAGAGAGTCCGCCATAAACTTGAGCACACAAAGCTCAGTTCCTTTATTTTGAGCTGAAGTGCCGTTGCGTCTGCCACAGCAGAGGCAGATGACACCCAACAGTATCACAACCTCCCTGCTGCAACAGGGCGGCATTAAAAGGGAAATGTGCTGGCATTTTTCATTTGCATGTGGTCTAACTGATTATCAGTAGTACCTCATTGCATATGAAAAACAGRTGAGAGTAGCATGGGCTGTGTAATAAATATAGCTAGCAAGAATTACCCGCAAACATGAGCTCTGAAACATCTGGCTTGACGTGCAAACAGGTGAAGAGTGGGAGAGGACACTGGGCCTGGTTTGTTTTCTCCTGGAAGCCACTTAGCTTGATGTGCATCCTCTGAAAAAACAACATTTTTCTTCATATTTATGCATCATTACTTATAAAAAAATATTGTGTCACTATGTCTGATGTAAATTTTAGAAAAAGCAGGTGTAAAGTTGCTCCTACCGCAGGTATGAGAGTCTCTCCTATGAGCATACCGAAAATATCGGTAAAGGTAACGGGCTGCCCTGAGGCCTTCTTAGTCCACAGGGCCTGGATGTAGTTGGTGATGTGTTGGGGCAGCAGCAGCCTCAGTGGGTTACCACTAACTCGCTTCATCAGCTCACTGTTTATGTCCTTTGGGCCTTTGTTTGGAAATTCAGGATGAGAGTAGAGAGTGGACATATACCTGCAGGGAGAAAGATGAAAGCTATTAGACTGCTTTCTGCAGAATTTTTTTAGTGGAAGTTAAATAGATTAAGTCAAAAGACTTGATATATAGGTCRGAGGTGTTTAAAGATCATTACCATCAGAGGAAAGCAGAAAATTTTGCAAGAGCAGAAAGAAGACATAAAAATTAAAGGAAGTAAAAAGAGAGGGAAACAAATGTTTTTTTAAAGGAGGGGTGTCATGTAAAATCATTTGTTTGAGCTTTATATCATGTTATAGAGTCACTAACTTATAAAACTCATACCAATAGCTTTGACTCATTCATGCATGTTTGAGAAATCTTTGATTGTCTTGTGGTAAACGTGAAGCTGCCTTAACGCTTGTAGACACAAAGCCCCGCCTATTTGAACAAATCTCCTCCCTGGAGCTCAGTCTGCAGCCGAGCTCCCACCCACAGGATGTGTTGGGTCAACTTGTTGACACCCAAGGGACGTGTTGACACCCAGGGGACGTGTTGTTCCTATGCAACACGTCCCTGATGCATTGCTTGAAAACAAGCTGAAGTGGTACCGTTGGAAATGGTAGGAGGCCAATATCAAATAATTTAGATAGACTATGAAGCAAATTGTAATTTATTTTTTATACATACAACATTTTCATAACAACTGAAGGTAACAGTTACTTGATTGTGGTATAGAAATTAACTATGTGCCTGGAAACACCCCCCCAAACATGGTCTATTAGCAGTATGTTTGTGATGAAGGTAAGAATATAAATATATTTTTGAGTGTCATCAAAAGGCAGTGCATAAAGCAAAAGAAGCAGAAAAGAAAAGACAGACCATGTGGATCCAGAAAGACCAGCAACATATGTGGCACAGTCCAGGACCCCAGACTCAAACAGAGCCTTCATGACTCCAGAGAAGCCCACCATGGCACGAAACCCCCCGCCTGAACCTGCGATGGCTATCACTGGAACCTGCGAAGCACAAAGTGCCAGTCAAGGTGGGAGGAAGAAGACAGAGACCCAGAGTCACATCATTCCAAACCTACAACTCTTAACAAAATGAAATTCAGTACTGCTCAACTTGAGTAACTTCCCCCTGCACAGAGAAAAACCAAGCTAGTTGCWTCATGTCTTCACGGCATTCTCTTCCTCAACTTGTGCCTTCACATTTTCAGCCATTTCATCATTTTTATTGTGCAACACTGGTCGCTCTCAGGAGCCCGTTAAATCAATCGAGCCTGCATTTTTCCACAGTCATCCTGAAAAGGGGAGTTAATCCACAGTGATGACAGTTCAGGGCAGTAACTGGATCCCTCGTTTCTCTGTAGCTTCTGGTAGAATGAGGGCAGGCCTGGCTGGAGATTATCACCAGTCCCAAGGGCATCTCGCCAAACTACACTKGCGGGAAAGGAAGCTTACTCAAAGCCATGGGAGAAAAGGTTGGAGCTTTTGCATTGTAGCTTTACAGTAAAGCAAAATAAATATTTGAAATGTTATTTTAATCTAAGTTTGTGAAATGACAGCAAGTCTAAGCCTGATTGCAATACTTAACATCAACCAACCATAGCACTTTAAGTCAT
This sequence comes from Austrofundulus limnaeus, assembly GCF_001266775.1. Lineage (NCBI taxonomy): Eukaryota > Metazoa > Chordata > Actinopteri > Cyprinodontiformes > Rivulidae > Austrofundulus > Austrofundulus limnaeus. The sequence continues at coordinate 2,327,812 of NW_013952443.1, read as the reverse complement.
GTTTTTTTAATTAATCTTCATTTCACTTCAATATATTGGAGATAAAAATAAAACTAGACCAGACTAATATAAGCACACATCACATTCATTATAAGTGTTGAAAAATATTAAAAAGTAACCCTATCYAACCCTAGTTTTGTATTTTACTGTACACCGAGAACACAAAATCTGAAAAATGTCAAGTCATGCAGGCGGGGGCGAGGGCTTTGGAAATCCTTTTTGAATGGAAGGAGTGGAAAATAAATAGCTGCATTCTTGTTTTTCAAGTTTTCAGTGAGGTAGAGGGGCAGCTGTAGCCTGTTTTAATATCTTCTCAGAAATTGTATTTGCAGTTCTATTTAGTTTGGTAACATTTTAAAATAACTACGCCTTATTTAGCCTTACTTAGTCATTAACAAATGGTTAGTTAACCTTGAAAACACCATTAATTAAGGATGATATATATTTATTAGGCTACAAATTGACACACTTGCTAATGCTTTACAAATAAAGGCTGCATAATCATTGTTTGTTCATCCTTAATAACTCATGAATTAACTATTCTATAGTCTGTGTGTATATGTAAATGCTCATGTACATGTACTTTCACTCCATGTATTAATAGTTAAGAGAGTGTTTGAACTGACTATGATTTGCATAGGTGAGGCTGTAAGGGTAAAAAGGTGCAATTAATATAATATTTATATYAGTTTTTACAAGTTTAAATGAGGATTAATCACCAAAGTGAATCTAAATGCATGAACTGCTAATTACAGTAAATTAGAAACAGTTGGAGCGCAGCGAATTCAAAACCATAAAAAGTTTACTGTGTCATGATGAGTAGCGTTTTGTGTTAGGGGCACGGTGATGCCTCGCTTGTGGAAAAAGTGCTGACTCGTTACTGATGATATCTAATCAGGTCCATCCTATAAATAAATAAGTGCACGTGAAATACTTCGGCTTCTACCACAGACGTTTGCAATAGTTTCTGTTTCTAAAACGTCAACGCAATTCTCATTTGACGTGTAGATCAGAACAGAAGGCACTTCTGCAGCTTGGCGCSCACCTCCTCCGGAGAGCTGGGGAGGAAGCGAGGTTTCTCCATRTCCAGCAGCTTCTTAATGCCGAGCATCACTCTTTCTCTGCGGGTTTGTCGGAACTGCTTCTCTTTGTCGCACAGAGCCAGGCTGAACCTCAGGTCCAGATTTGTGCTGCAAACAAACACAACCGGAGTTAGGTTTCCTGAAAAATAAAGCAAATCATGCTGGAGGATTTCTACGCAGGTATTTTTAGAAAACATAACCTATCAAAGAGCAAGACCAACGTTATGACACTGAAACTGATTTCTAGATCAGATAAGAGCTGAATTGGGGTAGTATGGTGTGCATGTCTTTCTATGCTTTACAAATGACTAAATGACTAAACCTTTTTTGCTTTTCCGGGACCCCACTAAAGCCACAACGGACTTATTTAGAAATTCATATGCAAATTTGACTAAGTGTTTTACAGCAACTCATGTGCTTCTAGTACGTATGCTGCAGTTTATTTTTGAACTTGTAAAAGAACCAATTCTGCTCTTTCAAACATGATTAAACAAAATCAACATATACAGCGGGTAAAATAAGTATCGAACACGTCAACATTTTTCTCAGTAAATATATTACTAGAGGTGCTAATG
>NW_013952443.1:2320286-2324375 GCF_001266775.1 Austrofundulus limnaeus | reverse complement strand
CAATTAATTAATTGGAATGCAAAATATTAAAACTAATATGGTAAAAATTATAGGTTTGCTTTAAAATGACTACAGAGGTAAAAATCAGTGATAAAATAATTGTCTTTGATTAATTGTATTCTGTATTTTCTATAAGAATTATTGATTTATTATGCTGTTCACAATAAAAAAAATAATAAAAAGATTTCCTCTTCATAGTTTGAAGTTCACTGAATATTTTCCGAAATTTTCATTTTTAATTGAGAACCGTAGATTTTCTGCACATTTCCCAGTAAACCATATTTACATGGGGAGCCATTTACAAGAGTTTAAAGCTAATTTTGCAGACGTTCTGACAGTGCTGGCCTTCACAACGTGCGTCTGWATCGATGAATGAGATTAGCACACTTACTTTACCGATACAGAAACTTTCCATCTTTGTTTGTCCCACTTCAAGCTTTGTGATGTCAAAGGATGCCGTCCCAAGTGTCTCATCCATCACGTAATTGGCATCCATCAACGTTAACTGGTTAGAACAAACAACATTAGTTTATACTTTAAAAAGAAAAACAACAAGTTCACTTGAACAAATCCTGTTTTCAATAATCAAGTTTCATCAAGGTGTTAAACTAAGTCAAAAGTTAAAGTTATTTTCGAGAGGAAAAAACTATTTGTATATTTCGATGATGGTAAACATGAGTCAGTCCGGTGCTATTCTCTAGTGGTTGCACTTCCATRTTTCCTCATTAGAGTCTAAAAAAAGCAAACTGTGTTTATGTGGAATTATGCCTCAATGCATCGCTGCTTGTCTTCCTGTACTGGACTGAACTGGATGTAAGAATGCAGGTCTAACCTCCAGGATGTTGTGCTGGTTGGGGTCTAATATGAAGTGAAACGTCTCGTTCCATTTCGGATTGATGTTGTTGTCTATGTGTTTGGTCTTCTTCCTGCTCTCCGGGGCCGTCGGGATGAACAACTCCACGTATGGATCTGGAGTATCCACTAAAAACACGCACATTCAACTCATCATTACAACATGACARAAATACAACCTTCAACCTATATAGCTACAAACATTTTTTTTTCACTCAAAATGTTGTAAACATGCAGCAAACCCTGAATAACATGTCTAAAAATAGTTTTTTCAGACTTACGCAGATCACCCAGTGCACCTTTGGTGACATTTTCAGCTCGGACCACCGTCACAATAAACTTGTGAGAAAACTGCTGCTCCACCTGCAAAATGACAATTTAGGGTTTCTGTCATGTGTGGGAAAATGAGACAAACCACAGCGAAAACAAACAGATCAAATCCACTGAAAAAAAAACACACAAGAGTAAAATGTGATAGAATCAGACTGAGTGCAAATTTCTGCACTAATTAGTGAGGGGGTGGATTTTTGGCCAAATAACAACGATACTCTTACTCATTGTGAAACTCTTTAGTTCAATCCTCAGCTGTGCTTATTTTAGTTTATGCTGATGGTAATTACACAACGATAACTAACTGTTGATTCCCATTGTCAAAGAAACATGCAAATGCAATTTTTTTTGCAACATGTAAAAAAATTCCAAGGGGTGTCAAATTTAGAATGTAATGACGGTTTTATTTATTTGATCTTTTTTTATTTATTTACTTTTTTGTTTGTTTGTTGGAGACTAGCTGGTAAATCAAACCTGACTCAGTCAAACAGGTGAAAATGATTTTTTTTTTCTGAATTCCCGTATGAATTCTGAGTATTTACAACCACTGCCTGGCTCTGTTTCATGTGGCCAATTTTTGAAAATTACAGCATATTTTTGCATGCATGACTTGCAAAACTGTGTTGTAGGCCATGCGTGTTACTTCCACCTACATCATACCCACCTCTGCCTACTTTGTATCCACTTTGGCAGCAACCCCCACATTTATGATTTAAAGGTACTTACTGCAAATTGTACGCTGTCACTGTTTGGGGTTTTGTGGTGTTTTTGTTTGTTTGCCAGCAGGGGCGGAGCTAGACTTTTTGGCGAGGGGTGACAAAGGTGTGTTTTTTTATGGGGTACGTACAAATAAAAAAAAGTACTCTGGATTCAAAAACTCAAGATGGCCACCACAGCTAATTCCAAAATGGCTTTAATTTAGCTGTTTTAAGAAATATTGAGCTGACATTTTGTGTGATTGTAGCAAAGAATGATTAAAAAAAAGTGCCGAATGCTAGTCACAGCTGATTATTCCACCCTTTTTAGACAAACAAAGCTGAAGATTAATGTAGAGGTAGCCAAAAACAATCTTTACCCACTTTTAAATGCCACTACAGCTAACTTTAAAAGGTTAACATTCAGCAATTTTAAGACTTAATGAGATTAAAGTTGTGGAGTAGCTAAGAATGATCACATGCTACTGCTAATCCCAAATTAAGCTAACCACAAATGCTAATGCTAAAAATGGCTACAATTCAGCCATTTTTAAACATATACAGCTAAAAACTTATATAGTACAATAGATTTAGAGCATAATATTTAACAAAATCTAAATGAAAATACAAAATCTATAAGATCCCCTTTGGGTAGGAGGGTGGTTGGGGGGCTAATCAAGTGCCAGAGAAAGCACTTTCCATGCCAGACACCCCTCTGGTTCTGCCCGTGTTGCCAGTATATTCCGTTCTGCCAGTGTTTTTGTTACCTGTCCAGCCTATCAATTTATTTTGTGTCCCATCCTCTTGATTTGCTTTTCAGTCCAACCATTTAAAATCATCCCAGCTGTTCTCAATTACAAATCATGCTGTTCATTTACGTATACTGTACGACTCTAACTCATCGTCAGATCTTTATCTGTAACTCTTCTGATCAGTCATGTGTTTTCTGGAGACTCCCTCGTGAAGTTCTACCTTAAAGGGAAATATTCTCAAGCTAACAGCAACTCAAAGCAACACCCATTAATGAGTCAATCTTCATCATCAAACAGAGGCGATTGCTCTAAGACTGCAAGGGAAGCTCAGCTTCCCCTAAAATGCAATAAAAAAGATCAAATATATACTGTTGTGTGTACATGTCATTGATTAAATATGCGCTACAACGCACTCAACTTTTGTTCAGAATCAGCTTCTTATCACTGGTAACAACGCGGCTTTCCTCATTTCACTCATTCCCGCAGCTTCACAGTGCTTTAAACTGTGCGGACGCTGAGCTTACACATAGCTCATTAGCGATGCAAAGACTGCAGTGAAACAAGACAAGTCATTGGATAAATGCTGGCCCGCCCATCGGACGCTGAGCGTCTCTGGGGGTCTATGGGCTGTGGGCTGGCCTCGGCCGGCCCGGATGCTCAGCTTCTGCATGATGATTGGATGATCTGTCGGTGACTGAGTCTCTTTTTGATTGACAGAGAAATGAGCGAATCAGCAATCTTTTGATGTAAACATTCCATGGGAGTATTTTGATTCTGTTCTGAGTTAAACCGGAGACTTTATTAATCCTTTTAGCAGCATTTTCATTGTTAAAAACGACTAGTGACAAATCGAGCTTCTATTTCTGGCGGGTGTTTTGTAGCTGCTTATGTTTGGAGTCTCTTTCTGACTTCTATCGCAGTTTCTGTCCATCGGRGGCTGTGGAGCCCCTTCACCATCACAAAGCACTCACAGGCGGACGCACTTCTCTCTAGCCTTGCGCCAGTAACAAGCTGCACATATGAAAGATAGTTTGAATGCTGTGGACTGGATTTTGAAGAAGCCATTTGATAGTCTTCCTTACAAAGAAAAACTTAGTGTTAAACAGCAGGGCTGATCAACTCCTCAGATTGATTTGGTGCAAAAGGTGGGGAAAAGTAAGATTTAAAAAACTTTTATTGATCCCACAGTGGGAAAAGTAACAGGTCTTTTCAGCTGTCCTGGTATGACAAAGTGAGCTGGCTGCTGTACTATAGAATAATCTGGAAAATGATTATAAAAGCATTGGATCAATTAATTCCTTTAAAAAAATTATCAAAGCAAAATTGTTAAAGAAATAGGAAACTGATTAATTTGAATGAGTCACTGTTTGAGGAGTTGAATTTTTTGTTTTGTTTTATTTGGTTTATTGTTTGAAATGGATATTTTTGTAAATAGGAACAGATATAAGATTTTTCTTCTG
>NW_013952443.1:2316994-2318458 GCF_001266775.1 Austrofundulus limnaeus | reverse complement strand
AATTTCATGTCATTAGCACCTCTAGTAATATATTTACTGAGAAAAATGGTGACGTGTTCAATACTTATTTTACCCGCTGTATTTGCAAGTTGAGTCACATCACACAAATGTAAATCCTTTACTTCCTGGATATAATTAGCTAGGCTCGCCTACCTTTGTCTGCCCTCAATGGTTACACCTTTTGAAAGTTGAGAATGAATGGAAATCTTCGGAACTACTTTGCATTCAGTCAGTTATGTGGCTGTAATGCCAGGCCCTTTCAGCTCTGAAAAATGTGTAGTTTCAGTTTTAAACACAACTGAGCACTGATCTATCTGTGGAAATAACTAGCTTGTGCAAAGCTTTGAATTTCTTCTTGCAGACAAGACAGTTTGCAAATTTTGTTGTGTTGCTTTTGCATTTATTAATATTCACGGTTCAATGGCTTTGAATCTTTAAGAGATTTCACTTCTTACCCAAGGAATTCGATGGAATCCAATAAAATGTCYAGTTGCCTTTGATTTGACTTGCTAAGATTGCTAACAGAACTATTTTAAGATAGCAGAAAAATGCTTCAAAATGTTGTGTTTAGAATCCGCAGGCTAGTCTGTGTTAAATGTGAGATGTAAAAGAGCAAGGCAGTGCCGTGAAGGCATTCCACAGATTATCTCTAAACTCACAAATAACTCACATTCAACCCTGGTAGTCATTACAGTAGCAAGTCTGACCTTGATGTTGACGTTTTACCCTTTGGAGTTTTTGTGTTTGCTTTAAAGCATAAAATTCATTYTTCTGAGCTGCTGTTGGTCAAAGTGTGATCTGGGCGCTTCTGTGGATTCATTGTTAAATCTGGTGTCCACTGCTTTACATACAACATAAAATAACCTGTTWATGTACTCACCATTATATTGGAGGCCATTGTCTTGTATGGAGAGCAGTTTTGAGGAAAGCCTTTAACAAAACCTTTACTCAGGAGAACATCTCTGTCACAAACTGAAGCATTCGGAGTCTGAAACAACAAAAGATGCCAACAGAACTTTAGACTATTAAGTCTTAAGTCAGTAGCGCAGAACAACAACAACAACAACAACAAAACATTAACTGTCGACAACTGTGGGATTATTTTAAAAAAATGTCTTTGGTAAAAGAAAAAAACATGTTGCTTTAGAAGTACTGTTATCAGTGCAGCCTTTTGCATCTTGGCAGGGTGAAGAGGAAGTGTGCTGAGCCACTAGTCATGATAAAATGACCAACCAAGCAAAAAATAAATAAATAAAAAAGAACTGTTACGTGCGTTTTTGTATTTATTKTTTACTATCTATACAGATATCCAGAAAAAGACAGCAAATTAAAGGGACCCTCTGTCATTTACGGACCAAAGTAGAAGTCCAAAGAGGGCTTTGAGTAACATAACATTGTGATCAGAATTRGTGGAAGGCACTGGGTTTGTTTTGACCGTTAAAGTTAGAGCAAGGCCGTAAGGAA
>NW_013952443.1:2312784-2314193 GCF_001266775.1 Austrofundulus limnaeus | reverse complement strand
TGTGTGTGTGTGTGTGTGTGTGTGTGTGTGTGTGTGTGTGTGTGTGTGTGTGTGCAGAATAGGCAAGAAAAGCTGAATGCTTTTAGCAACATTAATGTTTTCTCTCCATGATGACTGTGCACAAACTTTTTTTTCCCTTTTTTTTTGCAGGAGTGACGTGAGAATGCTGAGTTCATTCAGCACTTTCCCAGCTGCTCATCAAAGCGTGTCATTTCTGAGAGGACTGGGAGCACGTAGAGGGTCTGTGCGCCCACAGCAGCCATCACGTACTTTGCAACGAGGGATCCAACTCTCCAAAGTGCCAGCTCAGTGYGCGATGCCCTGGTTGTGCAGCGTACAATGCAGGCGGGCAAGCTCTGAACGAGTGCCAAAATAACTCAGGCCTCCCAGCACTATATTTTCATATAAGGCTGCAAAGTGTAAGAAGGGGGTGAAAAGTTAGCTGCCACAATGCAAAGCAKCTGCAATGAATGTATCTTTTAACAGACACAGAACGCTTCCTCGTGTGCAAAATCACTTCCACCTGRGATATTAAAACAAAACAACAAAAAAGGCAGAGAGAGTGCATGCTTTTTTCTTTGTCTAGAGCAACTTCTACAGTTAAAATTAACGCAGTTTRACTGAACATGTCATTCAACACCACCAACAGGTTTTGCCTGATCCTCAGCAGAGCAGAGGCCTGACAAAGGGATGAATGTGCAACTAGTGATGATGTTACTGTATTGCAGCTGATTATGAAAGTCTAACTAGATGACTGTGAAGACTTTAAAACCTGAAAGCATAAATTAATACAATAACTTTTTTATAAAATAGAGACAAAATGTAAGCATGTACTGTTAATAGTGATATTCCCACATTGGAAAATAAAAAATATAACACATTTATTTAAGTTTGCTTTCAGTTTCCTTGTCCACTGAGTGGCTAATGAGCGAGGTTTCACGAACACAGTGCGCGCTTCCACCATTCCCACCACCGTTCCCTAAAGTTTTGAGGACCCTGATACAAAACGACAACATTTCGTGTTTAGAAGAGGAGGTAATGTAACCTACCTTAAAGGGAGCGCGCTATTAACTAACAAAGCCTGTTAAATGCGTCATGTTGAGCGACAATCCCGTTCCACCGTTCCGGAGWGAGGCTGAAAGAAGGAAGCGCCTCTCGGCTCGGCTGCGCGCAGTTAACGCACACCCACCCGGCTGCTGGCGGCTCSAAACTAACGCGAGGGTGGTCGGCAAATGTGAGAAGAAAAAAAAAAAGTTCAACAACTAAAGAAAAACACAACGTGGCCAGCACCAACGGGTCGTGGAAAGTCCATCCAATTTGTCAAAAGTCTGACTCAGCAGAGAAAACTGCGCTTCTCCGCGGAGGAACAACTCTCCAAACAGTGCGTAACTTCCTCCACATGCGCCCAC
>NW_013952443.1:2295688-2311501 GCF_001266775.1 Austrofundulus limnaeus | reverse complement strand
ACTCTTAGGAGGTAACACAAAAGTGGTAACAAGCTGTATCAACCTGCAGTTTTAAATCCACGTTTGGTCAAAAGCTTTTTTTTTTTTTAAGTAAAGACTTAAAAAGAAAACTCTTCAAATATCGTTCATAATAAATTGTATTAGGATGAAACTCTTTACGCATCGTAACAAAAAACTTTAAATCATATATGCAGATAATCATTTTAYAACTTTACAGTTTTTTCCTGTTCATTTAATTTTCCTTTTAAGATTCTTTTCGTGTGTTTTCCTTAAAAAATAATTATTAGAAATAAGACCATTTGTGAAATACAGCAACAGTGGTGATAACATATGTGCACGTTTACAAACAGTTAGTTAAAATCTTAATGAGAGTATTCATTCAACGTTTATCCGATATCCTCTTAACTATTTTTCACATTGAATATTGTTAATTCGCTCTAAATCAACATCTCCATTGAGTTTTAGTGTTTCAGATTATGGTTTTGTTAAATTCATATAGGTGCCAAAAAAAAGATCAGTCTGAAAAAAAAATTTAAATAAATGAAAATACAGACTGTGGAAAATATGTAAAACATTCTCAAGATTACATTTTTTTTTTGTTCATCAGACTTTTCAGTCATTCATAAAGAGGCGGTGGGCGTAGATGGGTGGTGATGCTGACGTCACACTCGCGCTCAGTTAAATACAAGGCGCAGGTCTGAAGCGCTCAGACTGTAGCGACTCTCAGAAGAGCGGAGGAGTGAGGACAAAAAAAAAGGACCAAAAAAAAAAAGAGAAGAATACGAGACGAATCTATCGGAGATTTAGGAGCATGAATAGCCTCACATTTTCTGCGTTTTTATTGGCAGCTTTTTTTCTTGCCTGCAACGGAGGTAAGGCTCAATTTTAGATGATTAAGAAGAAATAAAGTTATTTAGTAGATTCATGTACAATAACTTTAAAATTAAGGTTTTTTGAGTTGTTTGTTCAAAGTAAACAGTCCTATGGAGAAATACTTTAGACACTTCTCTAACATTTCTGAATTCTTAATAAAAGTCCAGCATTGTTTGTTTCAGGTAACCCATGTTGCTCTGAGCCATGCCAGAACAGAGGTGTGTGCACAGCAATGGGAGCTAATGATTATGAATGTGACTGCACGCGGACAGGATATCATGGCAAGAACTGCACAACACGTAAGTAAATAAAAAGCAAATCTAACACTTTCTCCTTCCTCTTTGCTGTGATTTGTTCAGGTAAGATAATATTAACAATCCTCTCTCTCTCTCTATCTCTTTTGTTTCCCCCTTTTTTTCCTGCAGCTGAATTCCTCACCTGGTTAAAAGTTTCCCTGAAGCCGTCGCCCAACACCGTCCACTACATTCTCACCCACTACAAGGCTTTCTGGAACATTGTTAACAGCATCTCATTTCTCAGGGACGTCATCATGAGATATGTGCTGACATGTAAGTCTGCTCATGGCAAAATGAAAAGCTTTGGAAACCTAATTGTAACTTACTAAATCATTACTTCAACCGTAGTGTTTATCTATAATAAAAAAGACATAAACTTTTTTTTCCTCTTCATCCTAGCTCGATCCCACTTGATCGACAGTCCTCCAACTTACAATGCCGACTACGGTTACAAAAGCTGGGAAGCCTACTCCAACTTGTCCTACTACACACGAGCCCTTCCGCCTGTGCCGCAGGACTGCCCAACCCCTATGGGAGTCGTAGGTGAGCGCACCGTCTTTGGCTCAGGAGAACCAGTTATTTTAGATTCTAAAATCTTGCGTAAAGAACGTTTTGGTCCCATTACATCACCGGAAACAAACAGCGCTTCCTTTATCCATGCCTGAGTGTAAATATTCTCAGCGAGCCCAGAAGAACCTGTCTCAACAAGCAGAAAACTAAACCACAGCATCATTTGCAAATTCTTTGCACTGAAGTTGTACGGCAGACACWAGATGTTTTTAAAAAGTATTGTTGTTGTTGTTTCCAGGTAAAAAGGAGTTGCCTGACGTCAAGTTGTTGGCTGAGAAGCTCCTGGTGAGGAGGCAGTTTATCCCAGACCCACAGGGCACCAGCTTGATGTTTGCTTTCTTCGCGCAGCATTTCACGCACCAGTTCTTCAAATCCGATATGAAAAATGGACCTGCTTTYACCGTGTCTCAAGGTCATGGGGTGAGTATACCAAAAAATACAACAAAAAAGATCATGTTTCTGGTCATTAAAGGGAGGAAAATAAGCTCAAAAATGGTGGGTTATGGTTTTTTTTAGGTGGACCTCAGCCACATCTACGGTGGCAACCTGGAGAAGCAGCACAAGCTCAGGCTCTTCAAAGACGGCAAGCTAAAATATGAGGTATGGAAGAAGAAAAAGCTGCATTTCTGGTATATAAGTGCTTCAAGTGTACATCTGTGTCTTAGTTTCTTCTGTTGTTGCGTAACTCCACAGATGAGAAATGGAGAGGTGTATCCCCCGTTGGTTAAGGATGTCGGTGTCGAAATGCACTACCCGCCTCATGTCCTGGACTCTCAGCGCTTTGCCGTTGGCCACGAGGCGTTTGGYCTGGTCCCCGGCCTCATGATGTATGCCACCATCTGGCTCCGTGAACACAACCGAGTCTGTGACGTGCTGAAGGAAGTTCACCCAGACTGGGATGACGAAAGACTCTTCCAAACGTCACGGCTCATCCTGATTGGTGAGTTTCAAGACTTCTGCAAAGAAGATTTACAGACTTCCTTCCATATTGCGGTTGAGAATGTAAAGAGTGAGGAAATTGTGTTAATGTGGAAGTTTTGAATAAAGGAAGAGGTGCTTTTTTATTTTGGGACAACCAACAACACTGTTGCTTTCAGAGAAACAAGAACAGGTTTTCACAGTTTCTGTTTGGCAGCAGAAAAAGGAAATGTTTTTGTTTGTCTTTTATTTTGCAAATGAAGAAACAGCGTTTTCATACAAAGTTAAACATTTTATCACTCSTCCCCGCAGGTGAGACCATCAAGATTGTGATCGAGGATTACGTGCAGCACCTGAGTGGGTACCACTTCAAGCTCAAGTTTGACCCCGAGCTGCTCTTCAGCCAGCGCTTCCAGTACCAAAACCGCATCGCGTCCGAGTTCAACACGCTGTACCACTGGCACCCGCTGATGCCCGACAGTTTCCAAATCGACGGGAAGGATTACAGCTACAAGCAGTTTGTCTTCAACACCACGGTGATGACGGAGCACGGCATCAACAGCCTGGTGGACTCATTCACCAAGCAGATTGCAGGACGGGTAAGAACGGCTAACGCCATTGCGGCAACAMTTAATTCGCAACGGAAGCTGCGGCTTTAAAAGCTTTCGAGGCTCACGCTTTAATCTTCTTCGGCAGGTTGCTGGCGGTCGTAATGTGCCGGGACCCATCTTGTACGTGGCCATTAAATCCATYGAACACAGCAGGCAAATGCGTTACCAGTCCCTCAACGCTTACAGGAAGAGGTTCTCCATGAAACCCTACAGCTCCTTTGAGGACTTGACAGGTGAGATAAATCAATTACAAAACCTYATGCTTGTAGGTGGAAAAGATGACGCAAGAAGATTTGTAAAGAAGCTATAATTAACGTCACCTCACACCATCAATTTACTAGTTATTGTTAAACATGCTAAGCACTAACAACTCATGTAATAGTTTACTCATTATTAACATTTGAACTTATACAGCAGCTGCTTTAAAAGCTGGGTGTTTTTTTCCATGACTCTAAAAGCCCGATGCTCATTTTATCTTGACGTAATGTAAGCAGATTGTCATCACAACGAGCAGGATGTAAACACACTCAATACTTCCTGCTTCAGATCCTCAAAAGGATAGAATTGTGAAATAAAAATTAACTTTAACCGCTAAAACATTTGCATACCTTAAGAGAGGAAGGAAGTTGGCTAAAGGTTTGATTGATGTAAGCCGACTGAAACTCAGGAAATATTTAGTTTAACTTTGTGGCTGAGCCTGTGAGGCGAGCTGAACTGAACCGCTGACTAAAAACGTTTGTGTTTGTTGCTTCAGGGGAGAAAGAAATGGCTGCGTTGCTGGAGGAGATGTACGGCGACGTGGACGCCGTGGAGCTCTACCCGGGCCTGCTGGTGGAGAAGCCCCGGCCCAACGCCATCTTCGGGGAGACAATGGTGGAGATGGGGGCTCCTTTCTCCCTCAAGGGCCTGCTGGGGAATCCCATCTGCTCCCCGGAGTACTGGAAGCCCAGCACCTTCGGAGGCAGCGTGGGCTTCGACATCGTCAACACCGCCTCCCTGCAGAGGCTCGTCTGCAACAACGTGAAGGGGCCCTGCCCGATGGCGTCCTTCTACGTGCCCGACGTCAAAGAGCCCGTGTCCGCCGTCATCAACTCGAGCACCTCGCACTCGGGCCACAGCGACATCAATCCCACCATCATTTTGAAAGAAAGGACATCTGAGCTGTAGCAATTCTTTTCAAAAGATTAGGTTTTAATAACTATTTATTTATTTATTTATTTTGTATTTATGTATTTTTTTATTTATGAAATAGGAAGAGAAAAATAAAAGAACAGATTTGAACAGATTTTTATTGTGCGTATTTGTAGAATTGTCGATAATAATTAAGGAAAAACAATTTTGTCTATTTATTGAGAAACTTAATTTATTGTTCTTGTAATGAAATCCATCTCTACATCTAGATACTTGATGTTTACTTGCTGACGTTCTTAATTATTTCAGAGATTAAAAACTGCATTTTCAATTTTTTTTTTTTGTCCGTTAAAGTTCTGTATGTGCACACAGAAGGGATGTGACAGCCCTGCAAATGAAAGTTTTACAGAGTAACAACTAAACAGTTAAAAGGACACAATGACWGACATTTTCATCTGATTAACATATAATGAACTGCATTCCTTGTTCAGTGTTTTTTTACTGTTTGTTTGTTTGTTTGTTTTTTAATGTGTGACTACTGATAAAGTAAATTTTTCAYTGTTAGTTGCTGTCGGAGCTGCAGAGCTCTGAATAACTTCCTGTACTGTAAGAGCTATGCAGTGTGATCAAATAAGCAGGACATTTGTTGGCTGGTATTCTACTGACTTCCATGTTTGAACTCAGTAAACACTGGCAGAAAACAAACCATTTCTCTAAAATAAAGTGATGTGGTTTCTTTTTGCATTTCATGGATTTGACTGTGTTCTTTTATAACCTGTTGGTCTGGCTTTGATCCTCAGACCAAAAAGTTATTTTTTCCCTGCTTCTATTTAGTCCAATTTTAAATCTTAACCAAGTGCAAGCACTYAGAGTATATTAATAAAGTAATTGTTTCAACATGTCACATAAGCCTTTAAATCAGTCACAAGTCTGAAGAAATGCTTGTCTTAATTCCCCTTTCATACTAGATTAAGATTATCTCAAGTAGAGAAATAAGAGAGTTGTAGCCACTTTGATCAAACATTGAAAACCACATAATGCACAATGCACGCACAAGTTTTTGGTGACTGACATATTGGTTTTATTATCAGACTTACAGTAAATCTCCCAAAGACCACAAGATAAGGTCAGTTTGTGGGAAAGGACAGTAAGCAAACAAATATCCTGTCTTTGGGCCTATACGTATAGGGTTGCCTATTTTTGGTGACTTTTAAACTTTATAGCAAAAATCTAAATGTTAATTGTTATCTACAGTTCTGAAAGAGCAAATGACAAGAACAAAAGATCAACAGATATTTTACAGTATCTAAACTAGAGGAGCACAAGGTTCACATCTTATCTCAGTGTTAAAAACAAAACTAACTCAAATATGACAATTCTTTGTTTTCTCCACCTTGCAGTTCTGTGTGACCCTACTCCAAATGGCATTAAAATAAACTACCATTGTCATTTGGCATCTGCAATTCCCCTTTGGGATCAATAAAGTAGTTTTTAATCAAACTGAATTGAATTTAAWTCAAATCAGTGTAATTATTATTAACATATAGTGGTGATGTTTGATGCCACCAATTTCCTTTGAGTAAAATTCTGAAAAACTGATTTGATACTGATACTTTGTGCTAATACACCTAGCATGTTTGGTAAATCTAAAAATGTACCGTGTTTCAAATCACAGCTTCATAAAGATTACAAGACATCAGAGTAATTTATTTATCAATTTTAATCTTACAAGTATATCGATGTAGTGYCTTCAGTTATTAACCGAGCTAATAGAAAAACCAAACACAGGACACAATTATATAAAAATGGTGTTTTAAACAATAAAAATGAAGTAAAATAACAAAACCATTCAAATAGATTATTGTTTAATTATCAAAAACTACTATAACATGAAAACTTGTGTCTTAGTTGACATTAAACGAACATATTAACATGAATATAATGAACATATAACATCTGAGTGACTGCTGCTGTGCTTAGGTGACAGAAAAAAAGTAGTTCTTAGGTGGAAGTAAAAGTAGATCCAACTAAACACTTTGACACTAATTTATGCAAACGACGTTCGCATTTTCGGGCAGCTGAATAGGTTTCTTTTTTCCACAGAATAGATGGAGCATGTCGATTCTTGTCAAGTTGAAGAATATTTCTGTGCCAGTTAAACAGTGAGCAAAACCAGTTCAGGTTGTTTTGATAAATGTCCTTTGGATTTAAGTGTATTGATCATCCAGAGAATTAATTTACTCAAAGTGTATAAGTAGCTTTCTAACCACTAAAAAAGGAAGAGGAAGCGGTGGAGGTGGAGGGTTATAAGTATCTGAGAGTTTAGATCAATAAATGATTGGRCTGGAGGCCTCTCACCGAARCTGTAAGTAAAAAGGGGATGAGCAYATTYATCAAGGGGAACTCAATCCTTTAATGTGAGCAGCTGTGGAGCCAAATACACCTACACACTATGCAAACCTAATGAAGGCTGGCTCCATTATTGGCTGCAGAAGGGAACGACTTAAAAAGGTTGTGGAGAAAAGTATGTCAAATAAAATACCAATAAAAGGACGATTCCAAACATTCTCTCCACCTCACACTGCGTACACAGCAGAGAATCATTTCTTACAAAACACTACTCTTGTCACAGCCACTACAGGAAATCCTTTTTTGCCACGGATCATCATGATCTGCAACAAAATTTGCCTCCTCTGCACAAATTAGATCAGATTTTGCATAGTTYAAACCTCTGATTGCACATTTTGAGTTTTACTTGTCAGATTGTTTTGCTGCAATAAATAAATGTCCCTGGTGGAGATTAATRAAGTAATAAAGGTTAATAAATAAAAGGCAGGTTCAGGTAGTTCATTCCTTTGAATGTCCTCCCTCCCCAACATCTGATGCGAACCTTGTTAATGTCCAAGCCAGCATGGCTTCATTTCTACGTCTTTCGCTTAGCTAAGGATGCTTGAAGGCTGGCACTGTGATTCCAATCCTGAACTCCCCATCTTCCTGCACCAAAATTGTGTGACTTAACATCTCCCTGCTGTGTTTATTAAGAAATTGATGGCTAMTTAGCTGAACATATCRGTGGTTGACAAGCTACAGAAGAAGGTTGTGGTGATATATACAGCAATCCCGATCCAAGTGACCATAACATCAGAGTGAAGGAGCAATGCTTGAGAAATACTGTACCATGGTCTAAAAGAGGAAACAGAGGAGTTGTGGAGAGTCAAGGCCTCAGTGCAGTCAGTGGTTATCAAAACACTTAGCAGCTGTGTTTCCATCAGTTTATTTACGCATATTGTCATGATTTTCAGACAGGAAAGAACCCATGGTGCAGGCAGTTTCAAAAAACCAAAAATCTAAATTTATTTAAACAAAAAGTGCTGACGGGGCAGCTCAAGAAACTCACAAGGCTTGGACGTGGCAAAACACAGGACATGAATGAAAAACCTTAAAGCTGGAACACACAACACAATACAGAACAATGATCCGACAGGGAAGTGAAGACCAGACAGAGAATTTAAAGTTAAGACTAATGAGCACAAACAAGAAAAACCTGGAGGAGAAACATGAGGATCAGGTGTGAGTGGGCGGGGCTCGAGCAAAGGCAGACAGGAAGACGAAAACAGATGGCAGGACAGAAAACTAGAATAAAACATTAACACAGACACCAATCATGACACATATTTTGAAGTATCGCAACATGAAAGGTTGTTGGAAACGGCAAAACCCAGAAAATRTCCTCAACTTAGCAAAAAGGTTTTTACACTCACTTGAGTTGGTTTTTGGATTATCCAAAGTTAATGCACAAAMTGGGAGATGGGACCACRTTTGCTAAATAAGTTCTGACTTAGCAAACATTTATCTTACATGATTGATCAGCCACTTCTGCTGTTGGCATCGTCTGTTATATTCCCATAACRTGCAAAAACATGGCTGGAAACAACAAAYGGTACAAAGAGACCAAAGCATTTCTCAGTCTCATGCATGAAATAACAGAAACAGAACAAACACAATTTGCCTGATAGCAATACATTCCTGAAAACCTTTCTCCATTGTCCCGAGATGTGTGGTCCCTGTTAGTTTACAAACTCTATTTCCTGTTGCGTAAAGTCAATGTCTGACRAAATTATGCTTTGTGTAGCCTAGTTGATTTGCTCCRAACCAGTAAATGAAAATGCCTCATTCACATTGTTTTTTTGCAAAATTTTAAAAGTTTATTCAAAATTTGCATAACATTTGGATGGAAACATGACTACTGCTGTGACCCCCAAATGGAAAGAGTGGGTCCAATAGATTCCAGGAACAACCAGAGATCTCTGTCCAGGAGAGCCAGGACTCTGGTGGAGGACCAGAGCTTGAAAGTGAAGTGGAACAATGCCAAGTGGAAAAAAATAGGGCAAGCTGGGTGGTTTTTGTATGTATATACTGTGTGCTGTTTATTCAATTCTGACTTTAAACAGACTTTTATTGCTCTTTTATGGAAAATAGGGGTACAGCTTAAAAATGGAWGCATTGTGAAAGACCCTAAAACTTTCCAAGAGTCAGTGCTGCTGGGAAAATATCTTTCAGGATAAAATGACTGCTTAACTGTACATGAGGTGTGACGTTTTTGTACAGTAAGCCATGCCTCAGCAGAATGAGCTGGCAGTGTTTCTGGGGATGAAGGTACCCCATCCAAAACCAACACAGTGAAAAGAATGAAGACGTGACTAACAGCACAGAATGGCGAGTTAGAGCGGCGAGTTAGAGCRGCCAGACATCGCCGTTTTCTTACCACAGACAAAGAGTTTTCCGTCACATCACTTTTTTTTACTCTCTCAACTTCCACTGTCCCACTGATAACACCCGCACACAGGGCTCCAAACATTGTATTAATTAAATCATGTGCCATCAGTTTTCATCTCAACTGAACCATATAAACAGTTACTTTTCCGTAACRTCATCATTGTTCTGCTCTTCAATGGGATATGTGCCTGTAAAGGAACTTGACCCAGTGGAGAATGAAAATAACTTGATTGTGTGAGAGACATCATGTGGTAGCTGRTAATTCCTTACTGTCAGATGCCAGAGAACGACTATTACAGCACGACCGTTGCTATTCGATTGTGCACCAGCGTGCGGCGTGCCCAGATCCTAATCCATGAGGCCGAGCAGGAAAACACATCTTGCTTTGTGTGGATGTAATGAGCATGAGCAGACTCTGGGCGCTGGTGCAGCAGAAGATCAGTCTGCCTTTTTCTCTCCTGACTGATCTGGAATCGGAACTGATGTGGAGACTGAGGCTGAGACCAGAGTTACGTGACACCTCGCAGGTAGCATCACTGAGACTAGCTGGAAGTCGATGTCATCCACTTTAGGAAGTTTTTTTCCCGCTCATGAGTCAGCTTGCATRAACCTGCTTTGTGGAACAGGTATTGAAAACTCTTATATGACTGAATTTGCACATCAATGTCTAAATCAATAAAAGACCAAGAATTTTGATCAAATCTTGAATTAACATTGTGCCTTATTCTATAAATTTTTGCAAGAATTTGCAAAACATGTTAACACTCAGACAGTGTATTGAGGACAACTCTCAACTATAACAGCAACAAACTTAGCTACCTAAGTATTTGCTCACCCATCCAAATCAGAATCAGAATCAGTTTTACTGCCATTGTCAGTGAATACACAGACAAAGAACTTGCAGTTAAGAATATTACACACACATAACAAACATTGGGGAGAACGGCTCAGTGGTTAGCACTGACTCCACAAAGCAAGAAGGTCCTGGGTTCGATCCCTGGTTCGGACCTGGGGTCTTTCTGTGTGGAGTTTGCATGTTCTCCTCGTGCTTGTGTGGGTTTTGTCCGGGTACTCCGGTTTCCCCCACCCCCAAAAACCATGTACAATAGGTTGCCTTCAGGCCCAGGCCTCCCTTGAAAAAGAGATCTGAGATCTCAATGGGACTTGCCTGGTAAAAGAACGGTAAATAAATAAATAAATAAAAACAGATGCCCAGGTCTTTCGCAACACAGTCGCGCTACCTTTTGCAGCTTGGAAACACACACAATTGGAAAGATGAGTTTTAAAAAAAGATGCTCTGATCCTATGTTCACTCATAAACACAGAATAATGTGCTCAAAAAACCCACTCGCTCAGTGCAAGACAGCTGGGGGGCGGGGGCTGGGGATCAAACACATGGTACGGGGTGGGATGCAGTGGAGCCGGTGACATTTCAGGTTAATACTCCGTGCTGGAACCAATCAAAGACCCCCAGAGTCCAAAACCAGTTCTTATCAAACCAAGCTCAGTTCACYAGAGTTCAGTTCTCTGTCACCACCACAGCCTGGTCCACCCACAGATGGTACGGGACGGGAATGGAGAATCAAGCCTTTGTTAACGTGTCATCCAGGGAAGTTTTGATAACTGCYGAGCGCCATGGTCAGCAGTTTCAGGGATCTGAAAGATAAACGTAATTGTTTTGGAACAAGCAGCCTTGGGTTTACTGCTGCTTTAAAGTCTGGAACTGCATCTCTGTAATGGTGAAAAAAGCCAAATATTTTGAATTTCATCACCTCCTTGCCTCTCTTTCCATCTGAAACTTCACCCAGGTGTAATCCTACATCTCATGGGCACRTTGTYGAGCTGTGATTCTCGTCAGAATCACATCYAGTTGGCAACTTATTTYMYCCAGCRTCTSAGTCTGTRCGTTTCCAGTACAGGAGATTCCGTCCAAGGTTCCTGACGACTTTTCACAGGCCCGGACTGCTGTCAGGATCACGTTTATTTTCYGATAAGCCAGAACTCCTCCACAGCTGATCAGCAGGAATCCAGTTATCATAAATCCAAATATGTACAAATCTTCCATGTCTTCAATGGAAAGTGGCACCAAACAGATCAGGTTCCAACCTCCCCCACCCACCAAGAACCAGCGACCCGACCATCTGCCACCATTCCACTGGGACAGCTGCGCTCCCTTCACTTCAGTCTCAATGTGGGAAAAAAAATAGTGTTGATTACGTTTAGAGACCAGTTGAGCAGATTCATAATTCCTTTTGTTTTCAGATGATAGGTAGAAGAAAGGCTTGAAAAAGCTGCAAAGCAGGAAGGAGGGACAGGTTTGGGAGAGAGAGTTAAAGTGTCCGACTCCTCTGAAGGCCAAGCAGAAAAAATATGACTGTGCACCAGTGCACAAAGCAAGGACCATAAAGACTTGGATGGCAAAGTCTGGTGTGGATGAACTTGACTGGCCTACAGAGTCCTGACCTCAACCCGAYAGAACACCTTTGGGGTGAATTAGAGCAGAGACTGAGAGCCAGGCCTTCTGTCCAACATCAGTATGTGACCTCACAAATGGGCTTCTGGAAGAATGGTCAAAAATCCCCTTAAACACACTCCTAAACCTTGTGGACAGCCTTCAGAAGAGTTGAAGCTGTTCTAACTGCAAAACGTGGACCAATGTCATATTGAACCCTATGGATTAGGAATGGGCTGTCACTTAAGCTCATATGAGCCAGTACTTTTGGCAATATAAACCTGACAGAAGCTGTGTTTCAGGTCAGGGATTGCAGCCCATCTAGACTACGTAAACCAATGCCCACGGAGGCCACATCCAACGCAGTCCTGGTAGGCTGCATAATACGGCTGTGAAATAAGACAGTCTAGTTTTCAGATGATGTGTTTGCGTGATAACGCACTACCTCATTACCATAGTGATATGTTTTGTATCACATGCCTACAGGTGGAAAATGTATTCACTAGGGTGTAACAATACATCAATCCATATTGATATATCGATTAAATGGTTAACGATTCAGTTGTGTCAAGGCAAAAAAAAAAAAAAATACCAGTCTATATCACATCATATGCTCGATGTGGATTGATATCATATGCCCATCTAAGACTGTCATTATGTTAGACAGGCATATAATATTGCATTATATYGATCACAGACTTGTGAAMTGAACTGAATCGAAATCGTTTTGTGACAGACATTGTAATATCRAGAAAAATAAAACTGTCATCCAAACAAATCTATATAATATCATATCATGATAAAGCTGGTGATTTACACCCCGAGAATTCATATGTCTTGAGGTATAACTTCACAAAATTCAGTGTTATTAAAAAATGTCACACGTAAATTAAGAAAAAAAACATTTTAATTTGGGTTTAGCTGCAGTATCAATTTGTAATTGCTTTTTATTTTACGTCTCATTGCAGCAAAAACTTTATTGGCTAAGTTGCAAAACATAAAAAGAATTCTCTGGTCTGTGATRAATTTCCAAACTCCACCATAAAAAAAGAGAGTTGTACTCTTTTGTTGTTGGCAAAGAGTGATCAGCTGTGGCAACCATCGTGAATCAGATTGTCTCCAGAATAGAATGGTGAATCAAATAATTATTTTCTGGAAGTTGCGCAATGCACAAATGAACCTACAAACATTTCTACCCTTTGTCCTTGAGCAACAAGCAGTCCTTACCAAAAGTCAAAATAGGTTTGAAATCATCTGATCAAACGATTTTTTTTAAATGTCCAAGCATTTGAAGATGACTCTCCAACAAGATGACATCTCCACAGCCTCAGGYAAGATGCGCCATCCTGCAGTCATGTCATACTTTCTAAATGATGAGAGTTTCACTTCAGTCTCGACACATTCACACTAATAACATTTCATTCMTTTCACAAGTGCACTACAGTTTAGGTTACAGTGGCAGAATTAGGACAAACCTCCAGGCAGATCAGTGATGAGTGGAATTCCACATCTAGGTGCTCGTTCACAACATACTTTTGTTTATTCGTTGATCRGGCTCAGCCATTTAAAAAGAAGTTTAAATATGTAAAAGTGGTAA
This sequence comes from Austrofundulus limnaeus, assembly GCF_001266775.1. Classification (NCBI taxonomy): domain Eukaryota; kingdom Metazoa; phylum Chordata; class Actinopteri; order Cyprinodontiformes; family Rivulidae; genus Austrofundulus; species Austrofundulus limnaeus. Next base: position 2,298,277 of record NW_013952443.1, on the reverse strand, counting down.
TTAAAACCAAAAATAATCTTGTAATTAAGAGCTACTTCATTAATGAAGGCTTGCTGCCTTTTAAAGGAGAGTTTAAACAAGTGTTTTACTGGCAGAGGACAAAAAGATTAAATCATTTAATGGCATTTGTTGACATAAAAATAAAAGGTCCAAGTTACTCTTTTTGAAAAAAGCTTGAAAAGTTTTTAGTCAGGGGGATATTTGATAGTGAAATTTTAAAATTTTAAATGGTTTCTTAGAAAAAACCCGATACACTTTGAAGCARCATAATTCCATAGAAATGGAAGTAAAAACACGGAAAAAGGAATTACAGAGAACAATGGAGTAGTGTGTACCGAAAAGGAAGAGATCTAATGATTAATCCTCATTTTATCTTTTTGCACACCTTTGGATGTATCACTCTGCCCATTTCCCACAGTTCAAACGAACATTTACGAGAATGTTTCAGCAATGACATTCAAATTTCTGTTAGCAAAATGTCGACGAGCAGGAAAAGACATAAAACCAACACATGCATGAAACAAGAAGCAGAAATTGKGCTTTGCTTTGTTTCGCTCATGCCAAAGTCTGAAGCTCATCGCCAATAACGTYGTGTGACTTTCGACGAGAACGAATTCCTGACACTGAATTGTTTCCACTTGTGATCAACACACATATTTCACCTGAAACCTTTCATAGTGACTGCCAAACTACTGAGCAATACATACCATTTTAACATCCCTGTCATGGCCTTCTCATACTCCACTTTCTTTTACTACATTTAATTTCCTAAATATTTATTTAAACTATGTCTTGACTACATGTCTGCCTCTTACCACAAAACTACAAATTAGGATAAGAAAACACAAAACAGCTGTTAAACTATCAGGGATTATGTCACAGAAACACTCCAGTCACCTGGCTACTCATCTGGATATACACATCATTGCTGTATGTTAACAAGAAGACCATCTATGGGCCTAAAGAAGCAGACGCTTTAGATGACAACATACCAGAGACGTTAGAAAGATTTCAGCTTATCAGTTTGTTTTTTTTAACTCCCACTTTAACTGATAATGACTGAAACCTGAAAGCTGAAAACTGAAGGCATTTTACTTTCTTGCCAAGTTTTTTTTGTTTTGTTTTGTTTTCCCACAGCATTCTTTGTCAAAGGTGATCTAATTTCTTAAGTAAACACAATCATTGCTAACTTGTCAGTTTACACACTAAAAACAAAGGGGAATCCCAGTAAGTGCCCTACTTAAAAATATGTTTCATTTTTAATCGAGACTAAAAACACAAGGCTTGAGCAACTAAAAACAGAAACTTTTTTGTTTGAGTTAACGYTTCGTTGAAAGGTTCTTTTGGTGAGCAGTTTAGAGACAAGACTTATTTTTACCATACCCATGCCATACCATCTTTATTTATAGAACACTTTAAACATCCACAGGACCAAAGTGCTGTACACATAAAACATGCATACATTCATAAAATAAAATAAAAAAACATAAAAACAACACTACAAATTGTGTTCAAAGACCAGAGAGAAAAAAAACGAGTTTTAAGAAGAGATTTAAAAACAGGGACGACACCTGTCTGATGTCCAAAGGAAGGTCGTTCCATAATTTAGGAGCTGCCACAGAAAAAGCAAGGTCACCTCTGAGCTTACGCTTTGTCTTGGGCAGCCAGGAGCAGCTGATCAGCTGACCTGAGGGATTGAGAGGGYCTATAGGGTTGTAGCATATCGGACAGATATGGTGGAGTAAGACCATTAGCAGCTTTAAAAGCAAATAAAATTTTAAAATGAGCCATCATGACTCATATTTATCTTGCTGGTGGGCTGAGAAAGATTCAAACTTCAGTATCATTTGTCTATCAGTATTTAAAGGGAGGCATCCTTACCGAACGCCCAAACCACCTCAACTGGCTCCTTTCGATGTGGAGGAGCAGCGGTTCTACTCCGAGTCTCTCCTGGATAGCTGAAGTTCTYATTCTCTCRCTAAAGGAGAGTCCAGCTACCCTGCAGTAGTTCCCCAAATGCTGCAGTAGTGCMGCATTTGGGGAACACATGTTTATAGCATTTTATTGAACAAAGTAGTGCAACAGGAAGTAACAGAGTGCAGACTTCATTGTCCCTTCAGAACCTAAACATAAGCTTCCATTAAAAAAAAACTTGCAACCAGACTGATTCTTTATAAATTTTCCCAGGTATGAGGCCAGCAGACCAACAAAAGTGATGTCTTTTGTTGTTGTGTGTGCACGCTTGTGTGTTGTGTGTTCTGTAAATATACAGAGACTAACTCCCACCAGAAACTAAGGGTGTAGTCACAGATGATACGAGAATGTTCACTCTTCTTGTGTAAGTTACTGAAAGAAAGCAAAGAATCTCTGCGCTGAACTAATAATTCAACCAGTTGTGTTTACATTTCAGATCGCAGGTAGTTTAAATTTCAAAATGTGGGTTGTGCCTGTAAAGTGTAATGATTGGGGAAATGAGTTTCACTGAGATGCCAGACACCAAAGCAGTTTTAAAAGTTTTATTTAAAAACAGGAAGCTGGATCTGGAAGCGCATGTCAAGGGGACCAGGAGCTCTAAACAAGAGAGGAAAA
>NW_013952443.1:2292663-2295678 GCF_001266775.1 Austrofundulus limnaeus | reverse complement strand
GCAGATCCACTGAGAAACTTGCTGTTTCAGCAACATTTATTTAAAAAAACTGGACTTTTGAGGTTAAACAAATGTTCATAATTAATTTCAATAAATTACAAGTTAAGAAGGGCATGGACATTTCTCTTTTTTGTATAAAAAAATCAAACCATGAGACTAAAGTATCGAACCTAACTGAATTGTGAATTTTCTATATCATTGAACCCATAATATCAGTGGTGCGTACAGTTCCCCTAAAGCACTAAAACACTAATAGGTGAACTAATATTCTAATTAGTGCTATTTTCTGTAAGAAGACGGAAACAGAAGAATTTGATTTATATAGAAAATAATCTAAAATAGGTGGTGGTTTMAATGTCCTCCCAGCAGAGATCCCTACATCAAAGAAGGAGATGCTGGCTGTTGAACAAAGTAGGAACATTTAGACTGGTTCAAAATTTCAAACAAATCTTTTAAGTTGTTTAACTCTTTCCATTATTAACGGTAACTTTGATTTGAACTGATTAAAACGGTTTGATGAACAGAGAATAAATTCATCATTGTGAAAGTTGGCTCAAAATATTCTTTGACTTTCAAAGTTTTTCGCACATAAATTGCGAAAAAAAAAAAAACATTTCTACTGAGATGTCCTGATCACAGCTTTTTTAAAACCTATTTTCCAAGATGATGCTGACAATTTCAAAGGCTCTTATGCTGGAACATGTTGTTCCACAGCCTCTGGTAACTTCAGTCTCTGTTCTTCTTCTGCATTTAGAAACATCAGCATCTGGAAAATAAATCATTCATCGCCTTCAGAGTCCCGGCTGCCGCTTGATTGTCATCGGRTCGTTCTCCASCRCAGCACAAAGAAAYGAAACTTGTGTAAAACACTCACAAAGAGCTATATTGATTCCTAAANTCATACACAGATTTTTGTATTTTGAATAGATTTCTTCCGTTCCTGTCTTCATTCCATCTATTTTGCCAAATTTCTATTTCATTCCTTTCGATTAATGATTTAGCCTCTCCTTTCCCAAAAGGGACCCAAACTGTTATTTCACTGCTTAAGGCTTTTTTAGCCAGTTTRTCAGCAGCTTCATTTCCCTTTACCCCCTCATGTGCTGGCACCCAACAAAACTGTACMTCTATGCCACCTCTGTGCAACCTGAACAAACTGTGCTGAATTTCTAATACAAGATCCTTTCTGTTGTTCCGTTTATGCTGAAAACTGTCTATTACTGCCTTTGAGTCTGGGCACACCACTACCCTATCTGGTCTCACTTCCTCAACCCATTGCAAACTAATGATTAATGATTACTGCTATCATTTCAGCTGTAAATACTGAAAGGTGATCTGAAAGTCTTTTTGAAATGAATATTTGAAATTCTGGAATATACACCCCTATTCCCACACTCCCCATTTTGTTCTTTGATCCGTCTGTATAAATTGTTGGGTAAYTGTAATATGAATGTCTGATATGAACACTTGTTTTAAGCCCTATTTCATTTACGGTAATTTCCATTCTTTTTTCTTTTACAGTATGTACTTGTCTGCTTTTATCTGTGGGTATAACCACAAAGGATTAACACTAGTTGGATTAATCTGAGCAAATGTTTGTTATCTAGTTCAAATAATTTAGCCCATTGATTTCCTTTTCCACCCAAACCCATTTCTCTGAAATTTGGAATATTCCCAAYAGTCGGTTAAAACTTGTGAAACAGGGTTTTCCTCTTTACTTCTTTGTAGTTTAGTCCAGTATGTTAATGTTAGTTTAATCCTTATCAGATCTAGTGGTGTCTCTCCGTTTTCTACTAGCAATGCATTAATGGGATTGGTCTTTATTGCTCCTGAACATACTCTTAATGCCCTATAATGTAACCGGTCTATTATTTGCAATGTTGTATTTGCTGCTGCTCTGTACACAATGCTTCCATAGTCTATAGCAGATCTCATTAATGCCCTGTATATATTTAATAATGATTTCTTATCTGCTCCCCAGTCGTTTCCTGCTATAGCTTTAATTAAATKTATTACTTTTTTGCATTTTGTTTCTAAATGTTTTATGTGCGTTTTCCATGTGTATGTTTTGTCTATCCACACTCCTAAATATTTGAATTCTGATACCATTTCCAAATGCTGATCATATTGGCACTGGAGCTGTGGATGAGAGGAGCTTAAATACTGCTGATCACAGGTGAGAGGCATGACATTGATTGAGGTTGGCTGAGATGGGAGGGGAGGAACAATTAAGAGATAATTGACTGTGACAGGACTAGGGCAGGAAACAGACGTGATTCATGACATAAAGAAAGATTTAAGCTACGTGTTCATTTATGTACTTTTTGTCCAACTTTAACTGTTCTTAACTAACATTTAAACCCAGGGGTGTAAAAAAACTGGAATAGTTTCATTGAATACTTTTCAACAAGTTTTTGCTGGTTTATTGCTTTTAACTTAAAGTAAATTAGGTTATTTTATACTAAAAAGGCTCTAAAATGTCAGTTAACAACAGAAGGTTTTGTACTTGTCTATATTGTTGTTTTTCTTTCAGCTGCTCCTTTCTGCAAGGGTAGTCACAAAAAAAGAACTCATACAACAGATTTGTCATTTGTTTCACATCAGTAACCCTTCCTGACTCAAGACCTGATTTAATTATACAAATACACACTCTGAACTGTAAAAAGATGAGTCATCTTGATCGATTTTTATCTTGTGAAATACAATTTTGCAAAAGAATCTTCCTCATGCGTGCACACACACCTTCCAGACATCAAGCGRCCTGATGTCATTTATTAAGAAAGCCTGACACCTGTCGTCAGAGTCAACTTTTGGTGTCAGTGTGTTTCAAACGTCAGGTGACTAATAGGAGGTCACATCTATACGACACTTAATTGTCTTCTTTCCCACGTTAGTACAAGGTGTCTTGAATTATCAGACAGTGAGACATCTTGGATGTTTGCCAGACATTTCACCGTTTTTGTCACCTTTTTAATATGTGTGTGTGTGTGTGTGTGTGTGTGTGTGTGTGTGTGTGTG
>NW_013952443.1:2288070-2292393 GCF_001266775.1 Austrofundulus limnaeus | reverse complement strand
TAATAATAATAATAGATCAGCCTAAAAAAAATTTGAACAATAATCAAGTGAAACTATCAGCTGCTAAAATCAACCAGAGTTTAATGGATGAAATGTGTGAATAAATACAGTGATGATTAAAAACCAGCCTAATACACAGTTTCCACATGACTGTAACACGTCTGCCACATGTCAGGAGTCCTGTATGTATGAGCATAGTGCTGCAGACTGAAAGAAATGCATGCCAAAGGAAAACGTATATCACCAGGCAAATGTAGAGCAAATCCTGCATGAAAAAAACTAAAGTCAGGCAATTTTAGGAAACTGAATTTGCTTTCGGATTTCATCTTTTATCATAATAATGTATAAAACCTGATAAACAAGCTCAACACTTCTGCGGCCTCGTCTCCAGTGAATGTGTACAGTGTATCAAGCTTTGGTTCGATCTGTAATTTAGCTATCGTAAAGATATGAAGTGCATTTATCAAGTAGTCTTCGCTCACGTTACCGTGTCGTTCAACATTTGTGAAATTCTTTGACGTTTTGTCTTTTCGTCGTTGTGGAAGTCGTAACACATTAGACGTCCGTGCAACTCTTTCTGAGAAATAAAAAGTAGGAAAATGATGCGTGTGCTTGTTTACATGAGTTTCAACGGGACTACTTTTTATTCTAAAGTGAACGAAAAGGAACGTTTCCTTTCCTTTTTTATTTATTTATTTTTTTGGAATAAAAATGCGGTAAAATATCGCAATCACAATATTTCAGACATTTCCGGAGAATGATTACCTGCGTTACTTTAAATGGTTCCTACCGAATGCATCGGACAGCGGGTCTTGAAGTTTTACGTCACAGATTATGCGGGATTCATTGTCAGTAAAGTATCACGTTGTACATTCATGGCTCTTTTATAGTGCCAGTCTTTAAGGTAATGTACACAAACATTTACAGCGTACGCAGCTTTGCATTCTCTCCGATAACTCCACTTACGTTGTAAAATAAGGTCTYGGTAAAGACAGATAAGGTCACCTGCTGACTGGAAACTGGAACAAAACAGACAGCTTCATCAGAAAGATCCTCCTTMGTTGTCACTTCCTTCTTTTTTTTTCATTCATTCTTATAAAAAATAATAAAATCCACTGACCAGAAACCAAAACACATTCATTGGCTAAAGTGCTGTACATTATTAGAACACATAAAACCTACATAAAAACAATAAACTAAGTAAAATAAGTCAATATCTAATATCACCAATAGCTAATACCATAAAAACAACAAAAATAAAACATTTAAACCAACATCTCAAACTAAGTTAAAAGCCAAGGAGAAAAAAAAGTGTTTTAAGAGGAGATTTGAAAATAGGAAGTGAGTCATCATAAATGATGTAGGTGTTTTTCTTGTTTTGTTTTTCAAAATAAAAATACTTTCTTTTCCAGCTCATTGTGTCCAAACAAACCTAAAAATGTGACATAAACTTTATACTTCATTTRAGAAGACATTTACTCCAAATATCTTTTAAACTTTTTTCATCCAGCTCTGTTATAAGAAAGGAAAATCTGTGGTTGATGGAAACATTTAAATTCAATGAAGCAGTTAATGGTTAATGTTGCATATCTTTTAATGTTTGTCTTAGCTTTATAATGTGGAAAACATAAAAAAAAAACATATCCAATAACAACAATATTTACACAGAACATTGAATCCAGTTTAAAAATATGTTGACAGGAATTTAGGGACATGTGTTGCAGAGGGGAAAAAATAATCAAACCTTAGCTGCACTAAAACCATTTTTTTTCCATACCCAATTTACTTTAATGTCAGATAAATCACTTTGTTTTTATTGCTTTGAATTTTAAAACAAACATCATGACTACATCAGAGATTATTAAATGTTTTTTTTCTATCGCTCTTATGTCATAAGGACACACAAAAAAGAAAGAAAATTCTTCAAGATGAAGTGTTTGCCATGTGTGAGTCACAGATGAATAAAGCAGGAGTTCCTCGAGAGAGAGAGGGGGAAGCCAAAAGGAAGTGGAGAGCAGTAACACATAGCAAACGGTGTTTACGGTTTTCCATTGACATTATACAAAAAGAAACAAAATATTTTTTTATCAGTAAAAAACTGAAATAATTGGTTGGTTTGTTTTCATAAAAAATTAAAATCTGATTTATTACCGCCAATAACACGGCGCACCGCTCAGAAGCTGTGAGCTGGATTGATGTTTCAGCGGGTTTAAGGTTTCTCAGAATTCAGTCTTAAAAATTGTGCAGTGTGGCAGAAACCACTGTCAGGGCATGCCGGGGGTATTTGAAAGTCACTTTTCTGTTAGTCGTCGTATGACTAAACCTGGAGCTGGTTTGAACTGCTTCAGACCGCTCTGAAGTGCTTTCTGTTTGTAGGAGGGATCAGTGACACACATGGAAAGTGAGCATCCGGTGTCTTTTTTCTCTGTATTTCAGCACTGCGGATATCTGATTTTAAAGGAGATTATGGATTATTTTTACATCTCATCACCTTCCATTATCGCCCTAAATCATTATTTTTCAAGTTTTTCAGGAAACAYCAAAAATATTGTATGCCACATTTTGTGTTAATGAATATTTAACCTTACTTAATCATCAGTAAATGGTTAGTTTACATTGAGAACATCATTATTTATAGGGGTAATTCATACTTAATAAGCCGTTAATTGACACTTCTATTAATTTTGTATCCATAAAGGCTAATTACTTCTAAAAACCAACATTTTCATGGTTTATTCATGCTTAATAACTCATGAATTAACTATGGAGAAACCTGGCTTTTTCCCCAGCTCTCTGTAGCAGGTGGGGCACCAAACCAACATATTTCTTCTGACCTACTTGTCAAAAAAAGAATTGTTTTGACATTTTTGCAGAGTTGTACACTAACYAAGTACAAATACTTTGTTACTGTACTTAAGTAGAAATTTTGGTTATCTGTCCTTTACTTGAGTAATTATTTTTCAGCTGACGTTTTACTTCTTCTCCTTACATTTTCACATAATTATCTGTACTTTCTATTCAAGAAGTAAAAAGTCATTAGTACTATTTTCTTTTGGCTTTTTCTCATTTAGGCTTGTCACTGTTTAAAAAAAATACTATCCAGACACAAATCATGTCTTAATCACCAGGACAAGACACACARCCTAGTATGAAGATGTATGTGGCACATTTATGAAACAGGTAGACTAGTGTATCCTAAATTTTTTAGCATTAAAATTTAAGACATTATCATCATTTCAGCCATTAGAAAGGAGATCAATGCCCAATAAATGTCATTTTGGAAAATGTAACCGCTCACTTTTACTCGATACTTTTACTTCTAATACTTWAGCACATTTTRTRTCAGAAATTTGCTTTTGATACTTAAGTACAAAAAACATCAGACACTTTAAGACTTTTACTCAAGTAATATTCTTAGAGGAGACTTTAACTTTTACCAAAGTAATTTTATGGTAAAATACTTGTACTTTTACTCAACTCAAGTATCACTTTGTGGTACTATATACAACACTGCATTTTAGAAACTGAAACTTCTTCAGACRTCTGTAGTAAAAGCTGAATTATTTCATGTGTACTTACAGTATTTATTTATTGGATGGACCTGATTAAACATCATCGGTAATGAGTCAGCACGTTYTACACATGCGAGGCACCACCGTCCCACTGACGCAAAACATTACTCATGACACAATAAACTTGCTTTGTTTTGAATTTGCTATGCTCTGACTGATTCTAATTAACTGTAACAGTTCACATACTTATAAAAACTAACGGTAACATTTTACATCGTGTAACAACTACTGTACATGGTGTGAAAGTACATTTATAAGAGTATCTACATACATATACACACAGTATAATTTATCAGTTGTTAGGCATGACTCAAATACACTCTAAAAATGAAATGTTGGATTTACTTAACCATGTTATGTTACCTGGTTCCACTTAACTGAGTTGAGTAAATTCAAAGCAACGTATTCATGTTTTTTGGCTAAAAAACTGGTATATTGCTTTGAATTTACTCAACTCAGTTAGGTGGAACCAGGTAACATAAAATGGTTAAGTAAATCCAACATTTCAATTTTTACAGTGTAGGAGGCAGAAAAGTTGGATTTCTCTCCTGGTGCTGCAAAGATATCTTTATATTGTGTTTGGGTCTGATTTTACAACCGTTCAGTTTTCTATGACGTGTTTTTGAACGCCAGAGTCAAATTATTTGTGACAGGACTTCTGAATAAGATCTGGACTTACCAGCTATAATTTGGTGCTCTTCATTCTCCTCTGGTTCTGGTTCTGGGTCAGACTCTGGTTCTGGGTCAGACT
>NW_013952443.1:2285543-2287113 GCF_001266775.1 Austrofundulus limnaeus | reverse complement strand
AAAAGGAAAAAAATTGTATACAATTTTTTTCCTTTTTATTTTTTACCTGGATTACTGAGATGCATCAGGACGTTTTATCTGATCCTGTTTTGTTTTTTCTCACCTAAGAAGAGGTTGTAATCTAATGACTGCAAAGTGAGGTCATGTGATGTCACCTGTGCCAGCTGACGTACAGGATGTTTCACTCAAAATATTGAACTGGTTCAAATTTAGAGCTGTTGTTGGAAATGTTTTCATCACTAAAACAGTTAGATACCCTTGTCATAAATAGAGCAAATGGTGAGAATTTTTTTTTATCCTGAYGCAGACTTCCGCCCGTTGTTTCTTCCTCGCCTCATTAACTTGTTGCCTTTCACTCAGTGASCGTCACATGAGTGTTTCTTCTGCTTTGATTTGCTCATCCGGTTGGTTGGGAGGAGCCGGTTAAGGAAAGAAAAAAAAGAATGAATGAGCAATGTTTGGGTATGCGTCACATTTTATCCTGACACTTTAAAAAGTGCGTGTGGGTGGTGGTGGTAGGGGGTGCTCAAGTGAAAACAGAAACATGAGGAATGACTGGTTATGAATGGGTCACTTTACTTGTAACAGAGATGGAGCACGCATGTGGATGAGGGCTGCCAAACCACTCCTTCTGYGGATATGTTAGCACACGTTTAGCGTTGCTCAACTCACACAGTGTGTATGAAAGGCAATGTGGGAGCCCCTGGTCCCAACACATCCTGTACTGTATCATTTAGCTTTCTTTTATTTCTCAATTTCATGAACAATGATGACTAAAAAAAACCAAAACTGATACGGGAAAATTACTGAAATCAGGAATGTTTTATTGAACAGATAGGCCTGGGTTTAATAAAAATGTCAAACAAGGACACTAAAAACTAATGGAAAATCATAAATCTGTGGCTGAACTGTTATTTGACGTGTTTTATGACTAACTGAATCATAAATTAAAGAAAAAGAATACAAAAACTACTCATTCAATCTGTAAGGTGTCGGAAACACACAGACCTGAAAACMTTTTTCAGTAATGTCTCGGATCTGAAACAAATGCACTAAGCTGTTCCTAATGAGTTTCAATATAACAGAATTATCCATTTTTTAATTATAAATATTATTTTATTGTATTTAAAACATGCATTTTGGTAACTTTAATTGAAAGTGTCAATAGTTGGTTATCTTTTTAGTCTCAGCCCTGATCTTGTTTTTGTATTGTTGTTGTTTTTTTCTGTGCATGTGTGTTTTATTTTATAGGATAAGTTTATTTCTATATTTTGTCATGTTTTGTTTAGGATACTTTCATATTTTCAATATGTCCCATATCATTTGCATTTGTTTCCCTCGATTRTCTCTGGCTGCGGGTCACTGTTCACACCTGTTGTGCATTTGCTTTTTATCCCTGCTCCTCCTCACCATCAGGGCCATACATAGTGCTTCTTCAGAATAACTGGTTTGAATGACTTTTTAAACTTCAAAGTTTTTCACGTAAACCAATAAATAAAGAAAGAAATAAAATACAAACAGATAAGAACATGTATTTTTTATTATAAAGTTTATTCATTTAAAACAAAAC
>NW_013952443.1:2281121-2285533 GCF_001266775.1 Austrofundulus limnaeus | reverse complement strand
AGAGTACTTTTTGACCTCAAGTGTTTTGCTGGAAAGACAGAAGATGAAAAAAAAAAAAACCAGACTTCTTTGCAGGAGTCATCACTCTGTTTCATCAGTATGTTGTTTTATATTGTTGTTTTATTTTGTTGTTGTTTTTTTTTTAGTCATGGCAGACAGTAGCTCTGTTGCCAGTTTTGAAAATGTGTCTCAGGAACCTGGAAATAAAACCTGCTGACTCAGAGAAAGAAAAACGTAACTGGCACTGACCCTCCTGTGAGGTAAGACTGGACTTTCAGGCAGCGTAATGGCTAACAGCTGTCATAATATTGGAAGAATTTTTTTCTAATAACTGAGCAAACCATGTGTTTGGAGAAAGCTATAACATTATGACTGGTTACCATTTTGCAGACCAACAGGCTTTTTTTTTTTTTTTTGAGCGACAAGCTTTGATGAGTGAGTAAATTTTTTTAATGTCTATTCTCTCCGTTGTCACAAATATGTTTGTTATTAAAGGACCAGCATTGCTTAAAGGAAAGCATGTAACCTGTCACATTTCATGTCAGAGTTTAAGACTGAGATAGACTTTTAATGAGAAGTCAATAGTAGCCATTTTGTAAATATTTGTGGGGTACAAAGTTGAGGTGTAACAATTCATCAATCCACATCAATATATTGATTAAACAATTAATGATTCAGTTACATTGGGGCAATAGGAAAAAAAATCAATCCTTATCGTCTTCATGAGCCCATCAATTATTTAAGTTAGATTGGCTTATATCACATAATATCGATCGCAGACTTGTGAACTAAATTGAATTGAAATCGTTTCATGACAGATTTTGTGATATGGAGAGATATYGTATCATCATCCAAACAAATCAATATGATATCAGGATAAATCTGGTACATCCTTAGTTTGAAGCAATGTTGTGAAGTTCCATAAGAAGTGTTGAGGAAGACACTCAACTACCACCTCCTCAAACGTATCTCCAAATCTACAAAAGTACCTGAATTAAATCCTTTTTTTTTTTTTGGGTGTAATGTCCAAGAGAAGATTAGCAAGGCCCTCCTGATTTGACTCCCTGGCAAGATTTTAGGTGACACCTGTTGTGCAATTGTATAAATCTCTGCCATGTACAGAACTAAATAGTTTTGTCTTTGATATGTTTTTTATTATTATTTTCAGAAAGCAGATTGTCCAATTAAATTAGTTAGAAAATTCTTTCTGGTAAGATCTATTCAAAACTATGCTTTTCTTGCCATTAGAAGAGCATYTTAATTAAATCTTGGGATTAATAAAACAACATGAAATCTGTATTTTACAAAGATAAAACACTGAAAACCAGATTTCAACGTGAATACGATATAATATCACACTAATTGTTATTTTGTCATTTTGTTTTCCACTGAGCACCATCATTTAGTCTTGACTGCATCATATAACACTTTTATCATGTAACACCCTCAGCACCATATAACACATCACATAGTAACAAAACAAGCTGAGAAACCCACAGAACCTTAATAAACTTGAGTGACTAGTGATTATAAATCAACTATAAAAAGTTATTTAAAAATTTTTTTGTCCACCATTTGTGGAGCCCTCTAGCTGGACGGTGGCCTTGACATTTGCCTATACTGCCTATATGCCACAAAGGAGATGTCCTGAAGATTAGGGTTGTAAATGCACATTCAATACATACTTTCAGAAAATCTTATTTATTTCCATCCAGGTTACGAGATACACAAAACTTACAAAAGGTTGGAGATATCAGCTTTCATTGAAGTTTCAGAATGAATCTGAAACGCAGTAAAACCTTAACAGCTAAACTTTATGTGACCTTCTCTAAACTTTTGAAWACATWCGTCTAACCGTTGGATGTTTCAGTAGTTTTTGTACAACTTGCTGTTCTCTGACAARGAACTTAAAGGTTAAAATCAAAATAAGTAATCAAGGAGCTGACCGATTGTAAAATATTTTATATTATGGCTATCAGCAGTCGTCTTGAGTTTGGTTGAATCTAAAAGTTAATCAGTTGTTGAGGTGCATCCCGTTCATTTTTTTTCCCCTTTGCCGGTAATAACTTTCTGAACTTGGCCTTTTGCCCTTTTTTCATGACCCTGTGTTCCATGACATTTAAACTCAAGTTCAACTTCCTTCAGGAACAAAATGACAATTGTTTACCAACAATAAACCAGCTCACCTGAGTTCCGCTTTTCACCAAGTGGTTGATCATCAACATCAAGAAAAGCCTTGGCTGTTTTTTTTAGCTGCTTCCACTTTGAGTAATGTACACATGACCAAGTCACCTGAGATATGTCCAGAATAACAAAAAACATGATTGGTTATTTACATTTCCACTTCTGAATGTCATGGTCCCTTTGTGTGACTCACACAYAAAGGTAAAACATGTTAAGAACTGTAGAAAACAGTTACATCAAACTTTGCTTTAAACTTCCAAAGCAACTATTTTAAAGAGGAAAAGATCTGTTCTGCTTTTATACAAGACAAAGGTTTAGTAATACAAGAACACAGACCTGGTTCGTTTCTAAAATAGAAATACAGTATGATGCACTTTTTCTTTCATCTGTTGTGCTTGAGAACATACTGGCAGACGTAAATTTATATTTATGAACTAAACAGATATGCACGGTGCCAATGCGTCATCTAGTAACAGAGAATTGTGAAGTTTCATGATTAGTCAGGGACTGAAATTTTAAAAGTCTGCATCATTAAAGTAATACAAATGTTTTGTTTTGTTGTTTTTATGTCAGGAGGATGTTAAAAACGTAAATAAAAGTTTGGAAGGAAATAGAAAGAAGATTTTTTTAATATTGTTAAATAAAATTAATTTTCATAATATCAAATTTCATTTTTGTTTTAATTAAATCAAAGTCAGTTTCAGGTGTGCCGCTTTAGAATGCCAGAATATTGAACACATTAACAAAACCATTGAAAAACCTTTTTACAGCGGGGCCTCTGATAATCAAATCCTCAAAGCAGAAGACTGACCTCTAGTGTTTTAAGATGATTTTACACACCTGAATCCTGAGTCCTCAGTCCCTTTACAAACAGTAAAAAAACAACATCCATGAATGATTTGAAATTTAAACTTATTGGTTTGCCCTGTAATTTATTACTGGCCAGTGTGTGTGCTGTTTTTTTCTATCCACTTTGGCATGCAAAAACCAATAAATTAACTCATCTGACCTATTTTAGGTTGTTGTTGTTTTTTTAGTTTCTTCTTCTTCTTCTTGACCCAAAGCTATTGTTATAAAATAACACTATACAGATTTCAAAAAGACCTTGCTGATCAAAACATCACTAAAATAAAACCTGACATGATTCAGCAGTGTCCAAAACTTTTGAATCCCCTTCAGTTAATTTATTTATGATTTCCATCTAAGCAACCATAAATTTTGTAAAGGATTTTTGTAGCAATACATAAAACAGCACCAGATGAGTACCWGGTACTTACATGATGCATCTGGTACGTCCGGGCTACTAGGGTAACACAACCAAGTTACTGTACTTGTCTAGATTGTACCAGGAATGCATCATAAGTATCACGTACGTCACCAGTTACAAAACCAGTAGGTACCTGGTGCATACCAGGAACATACCCAGAATGTACCTACAGTATGTACCAAGAACTTCATTTTATTTCCTTTAACTTTAAAATAACAAAAAAAGAAAGAAAGAAAATACTCCAAAACAGGAGCAAGTGTTTATGGATGAGGTCTCCAGTTCTTTCATTAAATGTTTTTATTGAAACTGGACAGTTTGTGTTTCAGCTGGAGAGACCAGTGTAGGGGAAAATGTCTCTTTACCCAGCTCAGTACGCACACGTGGAACGCTGTATGATGAAAGCCTGAGAATGAAGGCTGTGGTGCTGTTTACAAGTCATAGGCAAGTATGATTGAACCAGACAGAGCAAGGTTTGTTAATAAATTTACCCAGAATGTACTCAGTATGTACCAAGTACTTATCCAGAATGTACCCAGTATATGCCAGGTACTTATCCAGAATGTACCCAGTATGTGCCAGGTACTTATCCAGAATGCACCCAATATGTACCAAGAACTTAACCAGAAGGTACTCAGTACGTACCAGAAACCTATCCATAATGTTTCCAGCAAGTACCAGGACTCTGGAAGATACCTAGTATGTACCAGGTACTTATCCAGAATGCACCAAGGATGTACCAAGAACATTTTAGAAGGTACTCAGTATGTACCACGAACTTATCCAGAAAGTGCCCAGGACGTACCAGAAACCTATCCATAATGTTTCCAGCAAGTACCAGGACTCTATCTGGAAGATACCTAGTATGTACCAGGTACTTATCCAGAATGCACCAAGGATGTACCAAGAACATTTTAGAAGGTACTCAGTATGTACCACGAACTTATCCAGAAAGTGCCCAGGA
>NW_013952443.1:2278675-2280173 GCF_001266775.1 Austrofundulus limnaeus | reverse complement strand
AAGTGCTTTACACTTACAGCCACCCATTCACACTGATGATGGTAAGCTACATTGTAGCCACAGCTGCATTGTARCCACACTGCGGACCCTCTGACCACCATCAGTRRGCAAAATGGGTGAAATGTCTTGCCCAAGGAAACAATGACTGAGACMGCTGGAACGTAYCAGGTGCTTRTCCAGAATGTACCAGGAATATACCTGGATTTTTTCCAGTATGTACCAGAAACTTACACAAGAATGTACCTAGTATGTMCCAGGAAATTACCCAGATATATCCTGTATGTACTAGAAACTTACCTTGAATATACAAGGAACTCACCCAGATTATGTACCAGGAACTTACACTGTACCCAGTATGTACCAGGAACGTATTCACACTGTACCCAGTATGTACCAGGAATGTACTCAGACTGTATGTACCAGGAACTTATTGGGTAAGTAACTAACCAACCACAAACTCATTCCAAGAAAGTAGCTGGCTGCATTACAAATTTCTTTAGCAGGTTTTTTTTCTTTTATCTGTGTGACTAAGCATGATGGCATATTGTACAGTTTGTGCTTTAAAAAAATTAGTGAAGGATCAAAGATGAAATGTCAGGCATAAAAACAACTCTAACAGATGGATG
Source organism: Austrofundulus limnaeus (assembly GCF_001266775.1). Classification (NCBI taxonomy): domain Eukaryota; kingdom Metazoa; phylum Chordata; class Actinopteri; order Cyprinodontiformes; family Rivulidae; genus Austrofundulus; species Austrofundulus limnaeus. Next base: position 2,279,547 of record NW_013952443.1, on the reverse strand, counting down.
CATCTGTAGAGCAGCAGGTAGATAGATTAGCGGAACTAATATTGGACTGTAATTTGATGCATGGCATGCATGTTTGCAACAACACAAGATGCACAGCAGTCAGCTGAGTTCCATTTTAAATGGCCCCTGCTTATCTGGCAGCGAAACCCAACCTGAAATACATTCACTGTGTGCCTGAAAAAAAAGTCCCATAATCCTTTAAGCCAATTATTATGGGATACAGAGAGATGAAGGACAGAAGTCAAACACAGTCGCATGAGTTGTCCCAGGAAATATTGTGAGGGTGTGGAGCTTTTTCTTATTTGCTCTGCATGATTCAACACTCCAAGAAGGATTAGAATGACACATAGAGACAGAGTTACAGCAGTGGAGCTACAGACGACTGAGGTTTCCTCTCACATGCCATCTTTTGGAAAAAAAAATACCAAATGAAATTAAGTAAATGAATTAAGTCTGATGGTTGGAGGTGAATCAATCAATCACCTTTATTTAACCAGGTAGAGCCCGTTGAGATCGAGATCTCTTTTACAAGGGTGACCTGGTCAAGTGGTCATCAGCACACGTCACATAGTAATTGACAAAGCATTTGCACTGATCAAAATGAAATAAGGAAAAAAAAGAAAACTACAATCACAAGAAATAGATGTTGACAGTTCAGAAATATCTGGATAAGAAAGAATTCTGTAGGTATTTGCAATATTTGGTAGACCTGAAAAGAAATTTAGGTGAGAAAGATATCAATGAATAAAGGCAGACAGACATCGTTTGAGTAGATACAGTTAAAAAAAAGTGACAGAGACATGTATAATGGATAGGTAATGTTTAGAAACATCTGCAACGGTTAAGTTTCTTGATGACGTTATCTATTACGG
>NW_013952443.1:2267034-2278478 GCF_001266775.1 Austrofundulus limnaeus | reverse complement strand
GAATATAACTGAGACATGAGACAAATATTATATACAAATGATTACAATTATAATGTGCTTTTATATCAATGAAATGTCCCATGCACACAAGATAAAGTGATTATTTTATCCCCAACTTGTCGCAGGATATTTCTGTAATTTCCCTGTTTTACTTTGTGCACGTATTTTTTTGATCAATGAATAAACTGCATAAGTTTATAATTTGTGTGCTTCGGTGTGTAATACCAGCTGATGCATATCCTGCCTGCTTGAACTCTCTTGCATCTGAAAAAATAAATTTAATGTAATGTTCCCTTTTTTTTCTTAACTTCTCTTATTCAGCTTTTAAATAAAAACTCAGATGTGGATGTAAAAAAAAAYCTAACAGACTCTTTTATTGAAAATGTGACAAATTATTTTGACACACAAATCGCATTTTCCTATATGCACTTTTTTTATTTTGCATGATGCGATCTCAAAACTTTTTTTAACTTTTGTATTCTGAGTTTGTCTAAGTCACACATGTAAAACTGCTTTTTTTCTTCCATCAGCGTTTCTCAGTGAAAACAAGAACATTAAGATATTTAGAATAATCTTTATTTCAACCCTATAAGGAAATAAATGATATAAGGAGGCAAAAGGAGACAACAATGGGATATTTGTTTTGAAAATAATCATAAAGCACATGACTGAGCATCACTAGTTGTTCCACGTCCGTAGCCAGCGGTGTTTTGAAATGTTTCTATCATGCSCTCATGTCGTGTAAGGTTTTATGCCTGGAAGAATTTTTGTATAACAGATAAAATCATGTAGTTTGAAAGTTAATCTTTGAGGGTTGGACTGAACTCTTATTGGGCTGTTTACAACTAAACGCAACACATCCTGTGTGCTGTTTGTGAAGAAGTGATGCATTATTCTTGATTTTTAAAAAATATACATAGGTTAAAGATTTGTTTTGCCTCCAAAGTTTCAGCTTTGACCTCTTCAGTTTTTCCTTGTGTGTAGTCAAGGCTTTTATCTAGTGGAAGCTTTTAATTCCTGAAGAGAAATCCTCTTAGGATCTATGCTCTATTTCTGTTTGGTTCTATTGGGTCTTTTTTGTTAAATCTCCATTAGACAAAGCTCATTGGCTGGAAAAGACACACACACACACAAACACACACACACACACTGTCCAGCAACAGATAGCTCAGACAAGTGATCGAGAGGAGACCACTGCATGGTTAACTGCTGCCACAACGAGAGAACTTTATAGGGACTGTGGAAGGTAAGAAATACTAATATTTTAATTATAAAGTCAAATTAACTTTATCTGGACTGATTCTGTCTATATTTTATTAAAATATGAGAAATTTAATTGTACTTTAAAGATCTTTAAATGCATTAAGCTCTAATTTTGAGGGGTACGTCTTGATTTTACTTTAATAATGTTGACATTCTTGTAATTTTGCCACATTGGATGTTGAACAGAGAGCTTTTAAAAGCAACATTTCCAGTTTATGTTGTGTTCAGAATTAAAGAACAAACAGCTGTTTCACTGGAGGCTAATTTTAGTCACGGTTGATCTTGCAGCCGGTTTGTGGCTGGCCTATCAAACAGTGCAAAACCAGTTTGATTTACTCATGCTATGCTGAATCTAGTGAGCTGGGAACTAGACAGAGTCCATAAAGATCATTAGACCAGATCAGCATCGTGACTACAAGCGGGGGGAGGACTACTAGAAATAGGCCACTTAATCCAATCAGGTATTGGCTCCGGGTACGTCACAGTATCGACTGGCTTAAACAATGACACTACAGAAATGACACAGCAGCGTGATGCCCAAAGTACACTGCAAAAGAAAAAAAGGCTACAAATTTGCATGTGCATTAGCTGTGTATCTGTGTAAACAGCAGCTTTTAAGGGTGACCTGAAGCAGTGGACTCATGGTGCAGTTCTGTAATCCTCTTAGACTGCATTGATTTAATTAAATACGGTATCATGAGACTCAAGTTGGTTTTATTTTGTCCAAGAAGCTGCAACACCATCATAATTTTGGTTGTAAACAATTTTTTTAAATGTCTATATTTGTATTTTTGTCACACAGGTAGCTTATTAAAACCATGTCTGGCAGGATGATTGATCTGGAAGAGACCGCGACCCACACAGGTGAGCAGATGAACCTCTTTTAAAACTTAAAACAAATTGACGTTTCAATTCGGATCTCTGATTCAGCAATAAGCAGAAAACATTATGTTACTATGGAGATAAAGAGCTTACAGAGAAACTGGCTTAAAACAGATAAAAGGAGGGCCAAAGCAAAGAACAATTTACCAGATGCTCTAATCTACTTTCTTGCACAACACAGTAAKAAGTGCACTTCCTCAGGAGCAAAGATAATCTCTTCAAAAGGGCCCATTACCTAACATCGCTGCACGCTGATGCTTTAGGTTTGCTCATCCCCAAACGTGAAACTTTCGTCTGTCGCTTTATTCCATCTGTGCATTTTAGTTTGTAGTTTTTTTATTTTATTTTATGCTTTACTCAAACGTGCAATATTCCTTAACCCTGTAAATCCCACTGTTGTAAAATCACAWCCTCACTTTTAGCCTTACCAAAAAGTTTTTTTTTTGTGTCCAACAAATTTAGAGTCATGAAATTTATRACCACTGTCATAAATTTCTTCTCATTAGAAGAAATGACTAAATAACTAYAGAGCTTTGTAAGTGACCCACAGTGCAAATCAACCCTTAGTTGGTCAGTATATTTGGTTTGACAGATTCATTGAAAATACACAATATACATAAAAAACTTACTAAAACATCAAAAATTAGGTAACCTTTCAGTTTCTGCTTCAGAGGCATTCCTTAACAACATAAAAGAGGTGAAAAAATGTTTTTGCTCTTTTTTGGGTTTTACAGGGTTAACATCATTTCTTGTATCATCTTATAAAAYCTTTGGACTTTTTTCACCTGATACAGTTTTGTTTATATTTCTATTTTATACTGTCTATTCACAGTACGTTTGAAGATGTAAGAGTCTTAAAATAAGAACAATTTGAGTCAAATTAAGTGATTTCAAAAATCTTAAGTGCAATTGTCTTACTCCATTGGCAGATTATTTCACTTCATTTGAGTCAAATTTCCAGGCTAACAAGWTTATTAATCTTACACATCCTGCTCTTGTTTAGTAAATCAGTCTCAAAGAYTTGGTTAGATGGACAGTTTTTACAATWTACGTGTTTATTTTTACTTTTTTCCAAAGTGTTTACACTTTATTTTATGCTAGTGTGCTCGTCTTTTATACTTTATTTTTATATGAATGGCTGCAGCTGTAATAGTTGTTATTTCCCTCCAGGATCAACAGAGTATTCTGGTTTTGATTGTGATTAATGGACTAGAAAAATATACCAATTGGAAGTTAGAGTTTCCATTTCTAAATTAATGGTGTTTGACCCTGGTTAAACAGCTGATATGCACCACTTTTGTCGTTTCTCCGTAGGTCCAAAGGGGGTCATTAACGACTGGAGGAGGTTTAAGTTGGAAAGTATGGACCGGGAAAATCTGCCTCCTGCAAAAAAAGAACTGCTGAGACAAATGTCGTCCCCAAACAAGTCCAAGGATGACACAAGGGCGAACCTTAACCGCAAGGTAGAACCCAGCAGAAAGTTCCCTCTGTGTGAAGAATTGTGTGCACAAACTGTTGTTTTGTTTCTTTTTTTTTTTCTCAGATGAGTGTTCAAGAGTATGAACTGCTGAAGGAGGAGGATGAAGGCTGTCTTAAAAAGTACAGAAGACAATGCATGGAGGAGATGCACAACAAGCTCAGCTTCGGGCCCAAGTTTGAAGGCGTCCACGAGCTGGACAGCGGGGAGGCGTTCCTGGAAGTYATCGAGAAGGAGCATCACACCACCGTGGTGGTTGTCCACATTTACAAAATGGGAGTGAAAGGATGCGAGCAGCTGAACAGCTGCCTGGACTGCTTGGCCACTGAGTACCCGACYGTAAAGTTCTGCAGGATCGACGCTGTCTCGTCTGGCGCTGCCGAGCGTTTCTCTGACGAGTACTTACCGACGCTGTTGGTGTACAAGGCCGGAGAGCTGCTGGGTAACTTCCTGTCCTGCACCAAGCACCTAAACGAGGAGTTCTTCGCGACAGATGTCGAGGCCTTCCTCAACAGCTACGGCCTGCTGCCGGAGAAAGACCTACCAGGGATGGAGGATGATGAAGAACATGATGTGGAGTAATCTGCCGAGGAAGAGAACGTGTTTTTTCAAGAGGCTGRAAAACCAGGTTTTAGTGAAATGATTTGTAAATAAGATCTGACAAGTGAATGTTTTGGGTTTGGGGCAAATAGGAAAACTCTTTTCCCACCAGAACACATCCTTGGATCTGTTAAAATGTAGTCAGGAAAATATGGGAGCTGCTGAATAACAGAATTCCTCACCAGCACCACCGACCAAAGGAAAWACAAGCTAACTGCAATTATTTTTGCAATGTTTCATTTTTAAAATTAGGAATTATTGCCKGCTGAATGTTCTTGTAAAAAGATTATATTTAACAGACTTTTTGTAGCTTTCATCGTTGTCGACTCGAGTTATTTATATTCATGAAACACTCATTATTGTAACATATTGTTATACAGCTTTATGTATTTGGGATGAAAAAATGTCKAAACTGTTTAAACTTTACAAAACCACACAGTAGGTACTGTATGTAAATGTTTTCAGTTTTGCAGAGGTTTTAAAAATGGTCTCCAATTTAATAAACATTTCCAACAAACTGTTTTTACATGAGTTCAGGCATTTTGCATCAACATTAAAGTAATCATAATTACAGAATTYATAATTCACCAAAGGTTGTAGCTATTATTTGTGTTTTATATATATTTTTTGGTTCTGTTATGTTTAATCCAGTGTATACAACCAAAATAAAACTTATAAACATTTTATTTTGTCTTTAAGGAGACGTTTTCTTTAGTGAAGGCCCTGTCATGCTGTAACATTTTAGACAACTTATGAATGTTTTAAAAGTATAAATTGCTAATAAAAGTTATTGATCAATTTGTAGCATTATATTATGWACTAGGGGTGCAACAATACATGTATCGAACCATGCAATACAGACTTGTATMAAAAAWWMMRRWTTTTWAAATTTWWTTTYATCAACTTATCTTCTGAAGATGCACAGTGTTGAAGGATCAGTKGATCTGTGTTYGACTAMTCCACCTRKGCTGCATTGTCAAGCGCAGGTATACTGAGAAACYTTTGATTTAAAAACTGTACTTTTGAGGCTCATAATTAWTTTCAGTAAATTATAAGTTAAGAAGRGCRTGGATATTTCTCTTTTTTGTATTGARAAAGTWTTGAACCATGAGACCAAAGTATCAAACCAAACCAAATTGTGAATATTCTGCATCGTTGAACCCCAAATACATGCCTAAAAGAGGCTTCCAGTTGATATTTTTACTTCCATCTTCAATGTCTTTTAAATGTTCAAAAGTTGGCATAAGTTGTCTAAAGTGTGACAGGGCTTTTATTATTGTTGCCTTACAACTAAAAACACTCTAGATATGCAGGTCTTCACGGAGTTGGGTTTAGGCTGTGACTGTAAGAAGAARGAGCACAAGAGGCTTGAGAAAAGCTCAGAAAGGAAAAAGATCCATGTGCCGAGGAGCGCAGTTCTATGAACAGCTGAGATACTGAACAGAACCCTMAAGCTGGAAGTGAARTGGAACCACCCAAGTGGATTTGAGAAATGTTTTACACTCAAAAGAGTCATCTGTATATTTATTAACCTTTATTTGCAGGCAGATCCTATTGAGATGACAGATCTGTTTTGCAAGGGAAGCCTGGTTAAAACCAGAYCRTTGTCCTTCACTTTGGGAAACTAGAATTGAGTGGAACTGCRTRGGAAGGCAAGGGCTAGCAGCCTGGACCCAAAGGCAGTTCATTGTACATGTTTTTGGTTTGTATCCAGTTTCCCCAGACAAATGCCTTAACAATAATCATCTTTTTTCTTTATTTATACACAATTTTATTTTGCTTATAGGAACATCTTACCACAAAATCTGGCGACAATGATATGAGCTTACTTTTAAACTCTTGTGGCATTGTGAGATATGCAATAATTATCAAATTTATGGTTTTAGAGTCTATGCATATTTGTTTTCACTTTATTCATTTAAAAAAGAGGAGAAACTTATATAAAACAAAACACAATTTAAATGTAATGGAAGGAAGCAGAAGGAAGAAAACATCCACTAAAATAAATTCAAATAATTATAATACAGGCATTTTATAGACTCAAACTTTAAAACAGAAACAGCATCAGGTGCATCATTTGAACAACACTTTATGTTGGTACATATTTGACAGAATAGAAGAAYAGAGTTGGAGATCGACAGGCGGATTGGTGCTGCGTCTGCAGTGATGCGGGCGCTGTACCGGTTTGTCGTGGTGAAGTGGGAGCTGAGCCAGAAGGCGAAGCTCTTGGTTTACCGATCGGTCTATGTTCCTACCCTCATCTGTGGTCACGAGCTTTGGGTAGTGACCGAAAGAATGAGGTCGCGGATACAAGCGGCCGAAATGAGTTTCCTCCGCAGGKTGTCTGGGCTCTCCCTTAGAGATAGGGTGAGAAGCTCAGTCATCTGGGAGGAACTCAGAGTAGAGCCGCTGCTCCTCCACGTCGAGAGGAGCCAGTTGAGGTGGCTCGGGCATCTGGTTAGGATGCCTCCTGGACACCTCCCTGGTGAGGTGTTCTGGGCACGTCCCACTGGGAGGAGGCCCAGAGGAAGACCCAGGACACGCTGGAGGGACTATGTTTCTCGGCTGGCCTGGGAACACCTTGGGATTCCCCCRGATGAGCTGGCCCAAGCGGGGAGAGGAAAGTCTGGGTCTCTCTGCTTAGGCTGCTGCCCCCGCGACCCGACCCCGGATAAGTGGAAGAAAACAGACAGATGGACGGCTTGAGGTCGTAACAATATATAACTCATTTAAAAAAAAGCCCAAATATATAATTTTGGCCTTTTTCACTGAAAAAATAAAATGTTTTTTCACGTGAACATCCACATTTCATTGGAGAGTCCAATCAGGTCGTCCAGCTTGTAGCACTTTATCTTACTCTTTTCCGCTCAACAGTGTGATAATTTATCAATTTTCTATGTACCAACCCTGGTTATGATGAACTCCAAGGTGTTTGGACAAGGTTGAAYGATTTAYTTCTGAMAACTCCTTGAGCAMTTTCCTTTAACAACACACCTGACARTATTCCATACTGTCAGGTGCATCTAATTATGTAATGTGTATTGTGCTGCAGCCAAAGAAGATTATTAAATTTTAACTGCAGTGATGCACCAGAAAGATGACCTAAAATCCTTTCAATGAACTGAAGACTTCATCTTTTACTCTAACCGTGGAAGATTTCAGCGCAGAGATTCAAATCTCACATTTTAAGCTTGTTGATTTTTTTGTAAACAACAGCTGCGACACCTCTGAGGAAGATGGAAGTTCAGYATCAAAACATGTCAGGTATGTCTGAAAAGGCATAAAATAATTAGGAGTCTAATAACAAAAGATAACTTCCAGACTTTACTGATGGATGCGTTTTTTTTAACATTACAATTATTTTATTCCAGCTTCAGTATTTAAAACCCAACAGATTACCTTTCTTTAAGCATTTATTGTCTACTTGCTTGTTTACAACATSCTTTGTCTTTTCTGTGATCAGTTATTTCTTTTAGCATGATTTTATTTTCTGGTATAATTGTGTTGTGTTTTTATTTTACTTTTAAAACTCAAATGTAAATAAAGGTTCTCATTATTTCAGTTTAACAGTTTCAATAAAAATTATACATAATTGGATGCGTTTTAACAGGGAAAAAACAACAACACTCCCAAAGCATAAACCTTTTAATGACCTAATGTAAAATTTCCACCATCTTCAGCAGATGCCTGCAAAAGAGGCTTTCGTGAGCTCAAGTGTTTGAGCTTGTAGGAGCAAGAGCTTCTAGACTTCAGAATGCWAACACATATTTCTCTGAGGGTATATATGTGTTTGTGATGTTTTGTACCACAGCTGTCAGCTCTTGTTTTGCCTCTGGTGAGCCTCAGTGGTGTGACCTTTTGACACCTCCCTACAGAGTTGTTGTGTTTTTCAGCACAACTRAACGCACAAACATGTAAATTAGACAAGTGTCTTCTGATCCCAATCATGTTGCTCCCTGAAGAGGTCAGTTACGCACACGTTGTGTTTAGATGGATTTTTTTAACAGTATAAGAAGTTCAGTGAGAGTCATTCAAACACCTGAAATAGAATCAAATGCAGGCCCACAATACAAAAACAGCAGTGTTGTATAAAGTAACACTAAGTGATACTTGAGTGAAAATAAAGTATATTATCATAAAATTACTTTAGTAAAAGTTAAAGTCTCTTCTAAGAATATTACTTGAGTATAAATCTGTTGCTTTTTGTATTTAAAAAAAGTCAATTTCTGACATAAAATATACTGAAGTATTAAAAGTAAAAGTATTGAGTAAAAATGATCAGTTAGATTTTCCAAAATACATTTTTTGTAAGGTGACCTCTCCAAAAAAATTTTTTTTCTAAAAACCTGCAGCTGTGATGGATTGTATAAAAATTAATACAGTATCAGAATGGTATACATCTATACTTCTCATCTAACTGCAATTATATTTACTCTATCCTAGATGTACAATTTTTTAGGATAGTATTTTTTAACACTAACAAGTCGAAACAAATTAAGAGAAGTGACTTTCTACTTCCTACCTTTTTAAAAAAATGTAAGGAGTAGAAAGTACAGATAACTGTGTAAAAATGTAGAGTAGAAAGTACAGATAACTGTGTAAAAATGTAGAGTAGAAAGTACAGATAACTGTGTAAAAAATGTAGAGTAGAAAGTACAGATAACTGTGTAAAAATGTAGAGTAGAAAGTACAGATAACTGAGTAAAAATGCAAAGAGTAGAAAGTACAGATAACTGTGTAAAAATGTAGAGTAGAAAGTACAGATAACTGTGTAAAAATGTAAAGAGTAGAAAGTACAGATAACTGTGTAAAAATGTAAAGAGTAGAAGTAAAAAGTCAGATGAAAAATAATTACTCAAGTAGTAATTTTTGGTATCTGTACTTTACTTAAGTGCAGTAAGAAAGTATTTATACTTAGTGACTTTACAGCTCTGATAAAGAGAAGGCTGTGTTGCTCAGTGTTATAATCATTCTAAAAACTTCACTGCATTTTGTTTTCTGTGTCAAGTCYCAAACAGCTTTTGTATGTTACAGTTTTGGACAGGGTCCAGATTTTAAAGTCCTCTAAATAACTCCAGGAACTTTCCTGTTAGAGGCCCTGATTTGACTCATGCCTCCACTCGAGCAAATGTTTACATCCGTGTTTACCCCTGCACCGACCACCTGATCCTGAGCCTCTGTTGCCCACGCTGACGTTTTGATCCCCGCTGCTTTCGTTTACAGTGATTCACTAATTGGACAGCTTATGCTCTCATTGTGTTTGGACTCTTGGAAAGCCCAGTTCTTGCGCTCTAGTTCATTCTCATAAAAACTCACTTTTTTTTYCTCAGGCGGTGTCATGACACGGTACTTCAGAGCCAAACATGGACAGAGGATGTTGGCGAGATGACGTAAATGTGCTCAGTGAACATCAGTGGACATGAAAGCCTGTTTGGAGAACCTTGTGAGTCAATTTCCATGATGGGATTATGCGAAAGGTCGCAGATTCAAATATCCAAATTTAACACTGGTTCACGCAAAACTAATTCTACAAATAAAACTGAACTGGAGAAAGCAAAATGAGAAGGGAAGTGGATAAATTTCAATCTAAAACAGTGTGCTATAACTTTTACACTTCTTTTAAAATAATTAACTTTACTTGAAATGAATATTCACATAGAAATTGCTTCAATTCTTTCAAGTGCATTGTTCAATTTAAATTTTGCTTCAGCATTGGCCTATTTCTTTCTTTTGCTACTTTTAGCTTTTAGCTACATTTTTTTTTTACTTGTTCAGTAGCTTATACTGGGCTACWCTTAGCATTTAACTACCCCAGATTTATTCCATCGTGCTCATTTTAGCTTTTAGCTTCTGCTGCATTTAGCTTGTTTAACCTTTAAAAGTCAGTTTTGTCAGCAAATTTCAGCAGCCTGTATTCATACTGTATTTTTGCATTTAGCTTTCTGATGTTAAATTTCCATTTTGTTTTGATGAGACAGACAGCAAATGAGATGTTCTCAAGAATTTCAGTCATGTTGTTTATTGATTACATGCACTTTTAATGGAAAATCACTTGAACATGAATTACATTTATACTAGCACCGACACCAAAGATGGCAATGTCCGTGCTCCTCGGTATAATCCCWGCGACAAGTTCCGACAACGACCTGRATGACTCAGATTAAGGAGAGTTGCACGATCTAGTTTGTTATAGATTACTGTACAATTAGGTAACCAGGCGTGACAGCAAAGTGTAAGAAAATAGTTACGCTGCCTGCAGCACAAGTTGACCGCAACTCAGGTTCGTGCTGTCTGCAGTTTTGAAGACATGTTTTACAGATTATGAACCCATAAGACGTTGAGGAATTTGTCAAAACTGGTCCAGACAGGATCTGAATACCTACAAGGTCCATGTCACCAAAAACACAGTTAATAAACRGTTTAAACTGAAACTGAAGTAACAGTTAAAGCCCACACTGACGGGAGTAACAGAAACTTAGAGCAAATAACCTAAGAACCTGGGGTTTCTGTGTGAAGTTGTGACTTGAAAAAGTGATCTAATTTCCTGCAACGTCTTTGCCTTCAAACTAGTTTGTAAGATTTTGACTGGTTGAATCATTATGGTRATTATTCAAAAATATATCATCACATTGTTGGGCTTTGCCTACAAATTTAAGGCAATGTCCAACAATTATCTTATTTTATTCAAAGTATTTATACTTTTAACTTTGCATTATTTGGTAAAATGGATCAAGTATAGTACATTAATTGCCTCAAAAATGGTTTTGATTATATTATTTTGTTGCAAACCTGAGTTAGTTCATATTTTTTCCCAAACTGTGCAGGTTCCTGCTCAGCATTCTAAGGTGAAATATAACAATATGAAGGAAATGTTCATTTACATTATATATGTCTACATTACCTGTGATCTTCACATCACACAGACACAGTGGCACAGGTAACCTTATTAAATTCTCATTTCAATGGGATTTCCAATGCCTGTGGTGACATCTTGTGGATGAAATGTAAAAGTATWCATGTATTTAGGTAGGTGACACACACTGCAGGAAAACCGTAAAAGAAAAATAGGTCAACTTTTCTCCACTCTTTTTTTTCCCCTACCTCACATTTGTTTTACCACTTTTGGTCAAAACGCAGTGTTGTGTAAAGTACCACAAAGTGATACTTGAGTAAAAGTCTTAAAGTATCTAATATGTTTGTACTTAAGTATTAAAAGTAAAAG
>NW_013952443.1:2244907-2260561 GCF_001266775.1 Austrofundulus limnaeus | reverse complement strand
CTTATCTTATCTTATCTTATTGCCAGTATCACTCCACCCCCTGTTTGCCTGAAACTCTCAGACTGAAGAAGACTCTTGGAGGAGAGACGAAACGTTTCATTAGAGAAGAACCAGTCCAGAAGACCTATACATTTTTTTCTCTTTTTTAAAGTAACAAAGTACTGTATTTGGACTTAGTTACTTTACAACTCTGTAAAAACGATAAATATATTAAGCACAATTATGTTTTGGCTCACAACAAAACAAAGTGGCTCACTGGTGTTATTGGATTTAAGTAATATATTCAGTTGTTAAATGTTTGCAGACGTAATATTTTAAACTAATTTCTACTTCAAGTGGAAGAGAAATGAAACTCAAGTTCATTACACGGTGGTTCCAGTGGGTGGCAGTAAACACACGTTTTCATAAACATCAAAAGAAGAAGAAGGAAACAAACTGCGCGTGCTCCTGTGGATGTCGTGAAAATGGCGGCACTCYTGTTGCAGGAGTTCGAGGCTTCCGAGCTTTCTTYGATACCTGAAGCGATTAAAAACAGACTAGAAAGAATTCTGTCTGTTCTTCATTCTGAAATCGATTCGTTAAAAGCGCAGCATCAACAGTATCTGGTTGACATCGGTAAGTCGGCTGTTTTGTGTGGTGCTACTGGAGCTAACGCACGCTAACCCCACGAGCTAACTCGTTGTTTTCAACTTTTGTGAGCATCAGCAACGGTTTAAATTGTTCGTACTTGTGGTATTGTTTACGTTTATCACACAGAACAACAGTTTTTTGAAAAAGATGGCCAGCTTGCTCGGACGGAGCTTTTGACCCAAGAACATCATAAACTCAGAGAGGAGTACAACAGACTCAGTAAGCGTCAGCATGATTTTTACTGTTTTATTTATATATTTACCCTCGGCTTCGGCTCACTGAGTTTTAATCAATATTTAATTCAGGTGAGGAGCTTCAAAGTGTCCGTGAGAAGAATGAAGAGAGCGAAAGGGCGCGTGAGAAGCTGTCTTCGGAGCAGGCAAGTCGACACAAATGATAACATTCAAGGCCACTTAAAAAGTGCTTTATTTTATTTAGACAAGTAATGCACATAAAACTTCCACTCACTTAATCTTTGGCTCAACGTTTCTTCTTAATTCCTCAGTGGTCTTAAAATCAAAAAATTTGTCATGTGTTGTTAAATTATACTAATAATTATGCTCCTTTTTTTCTTTAATGTTTAGGTAAAATTCATAAATTGTTCTTGACCTCTAAACCGGTTTAACAACTAATGTTATGTTAATTTGTTTAGACTTTGCTCTCAAGGGCCAAAGGAGAACTGGAGGCAGAAAAGCGAGAACTTGTTCGAACATTGGATAGAAGATCCCTGGAAATAGAGCATTTAAACGGTACATATAGATTAATTTACACTTTATTTTTACTTAATGCATTTAGCATTATAGCCTGCATTATATAGCCTGCAGAAACTTTATGTGGCATACAATGATGGCATGAGGCTACTACTCAGAGTGCCTAGATGGAGCAGTGCTAGTCAAATGTTTGTACATAATGCTGTTCCCACATGTGCATCTGTGCTCAGGAATCTCATGTATAAATGCACGTGTAGGTTATCTGTGTCATGCAATAATGTAATTGCAATTTTAGTAAATCCTGTTTTTAGTACAGTGAGATTTCTCTCAATATTGTGGAAACATTGGTGTCATTTATTTGTGACTCAGTGAATATGTCATTTTTATTTTTCTCTTATTTTGTTTTTACCTTTCTTTTTTTACTATGGACCTTTTTGTGTCTGGAATAAAGATTGATTGATTGATTGCATTTATCATTAATATTGCTGTGATTTCTTTTCCAGATGACTTGAGGCAGCTTAATGATAAATTAGTGGAAGTCAGCACCTCTAAGATGACTCTGCAGATGAAGCTGGATGAGCTTGAAGCTGCAGAACTAAACATAAAAGTGAGTTATGTACCTGTTTTTATTTGTTGATTATGTCTGCCCCCCTGTTTTGCATTTGATCTCATAAGCAAATTAGTGATTGGAGATTATTTGTATCTCCAGTATAAAGAGAAGCGAATGGATCAAGAAAAGAAGCTGCTACATGACCAAATGTCTTGGTTACAAGACGAGTTGAAGGCCAAAACAGAAGAGCTGCTGTCTTTGTCCCGAGAGAAGGGTAATGAAATCCTGGAGCTAAAATGCACCCTGGAGAATAAAGAAGACGAGGCAAGTTTTTATTTTTTTTTTATTTTGAATATAAAAGCATTTTACAGTGGCCCACTTAAAAAAACTACAAGACCTTTTTTACTTTTCTTCTCTCTTGTTTGCTCAATTTGGTTATGTTATTTGTTTTATATTATGTTTTTAAAGATATCTCGTTTTAGATTTAATTCCAATGCTGTTTTTTCTTTTTTATTCAGTTAAAAAAACTTCAAGATCAAGTGGCGAGTTTGAAGACTTCAAATGAACACCATCAAAAACAAAATGAGGACATGATCAACAAACTAAGAGACGTATGTATGGACGGTTTTGAAGCTTTATGCCATTCTAGATATTGTTTTTTGTTTTAATATTATCCAATAAAATCTTCAGTTTCGTATGTAATATAGCACTCACAACAATTTGTTTGATTAATGTGAAGGATTGCGTGTTAATGTTTCATTTTTATTTTTTTMCCAGGCAAAGGAGCAACATGCCATCATGGAGGAAAAGTTTAGGAAAGAGCTAAATGCCAACATCAAGCTTTCCAATTTATACAAGGTGTGGATACATGTTGGGTAAAACTATTTGAAGCATTGTTTTGTTTCACCACTACATTAACTCTTTTACATCAAGGTTTTTTTTTTTCAGCTATTAGGACACTTTTTTCTATAGTTTTTTATATATATAAAAAAGTTTCATGCTTTTATTTGCAGGAAGAAGCAGCAGATTCTGAGGCTAAGAGTAAGGAGCTGAGTGGGGCAGTGGATGAACTACAGAAGTTGCTGAAAGAAGCTGGACATGGTACAGTAACACCCCACGCAAAATAGCATTTAAGAGCTTGAGTTACCATTTTAAAATATTGCAATCTGTTTATTATTATTGTTATATTTGTGTGGTTTTTGTTTGAAATTATTTTGATCTCTGTGAAGCACTTTGTGATGTCTTTGTTTGTGAAAGTGCTATAGAGATAAAGTTTACTTACTATAATTTTCATCCTTTTAGCTAACAAGGCTCTGGAAGACAAGCTACAGGAAATGAATGCTGCATCAGATAAAGCTGTTAGTGAATTAAAAAACAGGATTCAGAGTCTTGAGAAAGAGCTGGACAACGCCAATGAACTGCTCTCAAGTTCTAAGCGTAGAGGTCAGTTGTTTTGATTATACTCTTTTGGTTAGTTCTTGTTATTTTCCTCTTCTTATTACCAACCTTTTTTTTGGCGCAAAAGCTTGCATCGAACATTTCTAGTATGTGTGAATGCTTTATGATTGTCCCCTTTGATTTTTATGACAAGGCTCTGTTGGTGCGTCTGTGCTGACTGAGGATCAAATGACAACAATGTCTCCAACAGCAGCAGCTGTGTCCAAAATAAAACCTGGCATGAAGCTAACTGAGGTATGTAAACCTTAATCAAATACCCAACCCTGTTTTAACAAGTTGTGAAATCTTGAAATCATTTACCTTTTTAGCAATTAAATGAATAAAGTAAGCCTGGGAACGAAGTAAATTGTGCTGATCTCMATAAATCGGGCACTGAGATGCAGCCACTTGCCGTTCCTCTTACGAAGCATGTTTTCAGTTGTACACAGCGTATCTGGAGAGCCAGGAGCAGCTGCAGCTGGAGCGACTGGAGAATAAACGAGTCAACAAGTATTTAGACGACATCGTGCAGGAAGTAGAATCTAAAGCCCCGCTCCTCAAACGACAAAGGGATGAACATGAACGCATGCAGAAGTCTGTGGCCAGTCTGTCTGCCAGATTGGAGCAAGCTATGAAGGTGTGTAGTGACGACATGTAATAGAACACTTATTAATTCATTATTATTCAATAAAATTTATTTAATATATTTAAGGCTTGATTTTTTTATGTGATTTGTGTTTGGTGCATTTTTGATGGAGTGGAAAATTGATTTGCACTTGGTGAATGCTGTTAGCAGAACGTATGAGGCTGTCTAAGTTAATTATTTAAATTTGAATGTGTTTATTGCAGGATGTGCACCGTCTACAGAATGAGGCTGATGGTGCCAAAAAGCATGCTTCTGTCCTGGAAAGGGAAAACCAGAGGTTTGAATTCCAGGTGTCTGATTTGGCTCAACAGGTGGGTTTATTTTATGATCTGTTGCATACTTGGAAAAAATTCATAAGAACAGTGTTCATGCAGGGTCTTAAAAAGTCTAAAAAAAAGTCTAAAATTTGAAAATCTTAATTTTAGGCCTAAAAAAACCACGCAATAAAAAAATAACAATAAAAAAGTCTTTAAAAACGCAGATTTTCATCCAAGGYCTTAAATTTAATTTAGTCAAGTCTTAATTTTTTTTACTTTCGATCRTTCCAGAGAAGCGTTGGCTGCATAAATGATCAAAAGTAAGGTGCTGTAATCAAAGGTTGATGCAATCTGTCTTCATGAAGTGCTAAGTTTGCTACCAGTCTTTTTTACGCATTAAACTACAAGTCCCATGATATCTGCAGGCAAATATGACACAGTTTACTTCAATGTTTTCGACCTCTTTGCTGCTACAACCTCCAGCATACGGCGGCTTGTTCACCTGTCCAAAAAACAAAGAAGTTCAGTCATGTCCACTGCTTGTTGTTTTAACATGGGAAAGTGTGTTTTCAATGAGACTTGGCTTGATATCAGTGAAATTTGCACTTTGTTGGAAGCGTACAGCAGCCGATATGAAGGTCTGATTGATATGACCGTTTCATTTAAATAATTTAGTGTTCTTGTATTAAAAATAAATATTCTCTCATACCTAAGTTGATGGCAATAAAAGGATTTTATGTTAAAAATTTTGGGATCATTTGAATGTTTTTGTTAATGCGTCGTTTTGGWCTTAAAAATCATTCCTAATGGTCTAAMAAGGTCTTAAATTTAACTTACTGAAACCTGCATGAACCCTGTAAGAAACTTGAACATTAACAGACTCYGCTCTTGCCCTTTGTTTCCACCAGGTTCGAGTACTGCTTATCGAGCTGGAAGAGGCTCGTGGAAACCACGTGCTTCATGAGGAAGAGATGAGCTCCGCTGATGTCAGCAGTACTTCAGAGGTGATCAGCCAAAACTTGGTAACCTTCCGYAGCGTGGAAGAGCTTCAGACGCAGAACCAGCGTCTTCTGGTGGCTTTCAGGGAGCTCWGTGACGCCCAAGAGAAAGAGGAGTTTGAGACCACTGACAACTGGTTTGTTCAAGCTGTATATATTTTTTATTTCTGTCTTGATTACCATCTCCACAAAAAAAAAATCACAACTACAGGAATAAAATACAAAACTCTTGTTTTATTGTAAATTTCACACTTGTAATTCTGTCAGTTGGGCTAATCTCAGTGTACTGTCTCAGGCGTGTGGAGCAGGAGCAGAGGTGGGGGAATGTTCAGGCGGAGTTGGAGTCTCTGAAGGAGCAACGCAACCAGCTGCTAAAGATGACKGATTCTATTGTGAAGCAGAGGGACATGTACCGCGTGCTGTTGGCTCAGGCCACAGGAGTCACCTTCCCTCAACAAGGTGACACAGAAACAAGTGAAACTCTGTGACCGGCAGCAGGAATGGTTCAGTTCATGCATATTTGTGTCTCTACAACCATGCTTGAATGAACATTCTTTTTTCTTTAATCCTGATTTGAATTGTGATCATTTGCAAGACACATTAATTTAAACTAGCTCTGAAAAGTTTTCACCAAATGTTTCTTTTTGATTTAGATTTTTATCTGAATTTCTGGTCTCTTCACATTAAGGAACACCACCTGATGAGTTCTCCCTGACATCTACTCCCAGACGTTCACCTGCAGCCACTCCCACCGCAGGGACACCGACTGCACTTGTTTCCATGGCTGCAGAGTCTGCTGAAGCACTGGAGGCCAAAGCAGCTTTGAGACAGGTTTGCCAGATCAGACTAGAGATTTTTCCTTTTTAAAAACTTTCTGTCAAACCCAAAAAGTAATGACAATGTAACTGTTCTATGTTTACATCCACCCACTARATGTATACATCTCTGCCCAAATTTCTGCATCTTTTCTGATGGTTGTTAGTGAATCAAACTTCACAAACCTCAGGATTTCATCTTTGAAGTTTCTTTTAATTAAGGATTAAAACATAGGTTTTGCATTTCCAACTGCAGTGGTTCCCAAAGTTGGGGTCGGGACCCAAAGTGGGGTCCTGAAACATCAAGGTGGGGCCCTCAAAAGATTTTCTGAATTAATTACATTTTTGCCTTAGTTGCCTAAAAAGCATAAATGTAGAATAATAGATATTGTTACTATGCCTATTTTTAGTTGACCTGATACAAATGTTTATTATCCAAAAATAGTTGGGGGCACAGGTCTCTGCTACTGTCATTTTGTGGRTCAAAAGCTGAAAAGTTTGGGAACCACTGCACTTCAGAAATCAATTTAAAGGGTAATAAAATAATTGCTGATGTAATATTTTCCCTATAAGTATTACAAAAAACACAAATATAAATAAGTATTTATATTTGTGTAGCCTTTGTTTTTAGGGTTAGTAACAAAGTTTATGTACTCAAACCAGTAATATTTGGGGTCACAAGTTTTTGCCATGAATATTTTGTGGGTCAGAAGAAAAAAAGTTTGGGAACCACTGATAGGATGACCCCTTCCCTAAATGACAAGTTTGTGTTGTTGCTCATGTCACCACCAGGTGGCACTGTGCAACACAAAAAGTATATTTTCAATCATGTCATTGTGTCATGTAAAGAATATTTAATTGTTTTCTTGTTAAATTGTCTAAAAAGTTTGTCTTTAAAAAAGGCCAAAAAATTTACAAAATGCTTATTATTTTGGGAAGATGTTTATGAAATGGTTTGAAGAACTTTTTATTTCAGAGCACAATTACTGTAACCAAACTGCTGTTATGGAATCATAGTACAGCATGTCAAATATTTTATTTTATTCTCACGAATATCACTCAGACAGGAGAAACATGAGTGATATGAAGGTACATTAAAATGTCTGCCTGTGCAGTTGCAGGAAGTGTTCTCCTCCTATAAGAGCGAGCGTTCAGAGAGTGAAAAGGCAATGGCCGAGCAAAACGAGAAGCTCCAGGAGCAGCTGTCCGATCTTCGCTCTCAGAATGCCAAGATATCCACCCAGCTAGAATTTGCTTCAAAGAGGTAAATGTGGAAAGAAGAAAAAAATGTTAAATTTATGGTAAACTTAATGTTTGCCCWYCTAAAGCTAACTTCTGTTGTTGCCTGTACAGGTACGAGATGCTTCAGGACAACGTGGAGGGCTACAGGAAGGAGATCGCCTCACTTAGAGATAAAGAACAGAAGATGTCTGCTGCCAAGCAGACACTGGAGCAGACTGTTCACACTCTGAATGAGGAGCTTAAAGCTACCAAGGAGAAGCTCAGCATGACTGAGGTTGGTTAGTTTTCAATCATTTATGTTTCTGTGTGCTTAAAGTGTCTGTGACATGCATATTCTTCAAATACAAAAAGTCAAAGAAAACGTATTTATATTTAAGAAAGTTGGAGTAATACACACAATTTTACCCATTTTGTCCTTTAACTGGCATATTTTCTTTTGAACTTGGCTCAGCCAAAGTGAAACAGGAAGTGACATCAAAGGGGAACTCTTTAACAAAGAAAACTCTCTGGTCTTTGTTTATTGAAACAATATTATTTGAACTCTGACTCTTCTTCATCTCTCTGATAGTGACTCAAAATAATCTTAAACATCAGATTCTTCTCTACAGTCTGGGTTGTTGGCTGTTGTAGCAATTCTCTGTTCACATGCAGACATTCCCCTTTGGCATCACTTCCTATTACTTCACATGTGAATATCTCAACTGTTCATCTCAGCTACATGAAATTTTTTTGCAATATTTTATCAATGTCCTCTTTCTAAAAATGCATTCATATGTATTACTAAAATTTGTCGTCACAGGCACTTTAAGAACTAAAAGGTGCATTGCTAGTTTTTGATTTAATTATTGACACCTAAAGAAATAGTAACACATGCTCTATTTCATTTTGCTTTTTAGGGCGATGCTGAGAACCTTCGCAAGGAGAGAGACATGCTGAAGCTGGTAGAATCTACACTGAACCAGGAGAAGGAGGACATCCTGCGTCAACAGCAGAGCCAGAGGCTGCTGCAGATCGATCTACAGGCTATTCGGGTAACATAAGAATCCTGTTTTGGACCGCATGCACAAATCCAAACAAGCAAAGCTCACAATGTTGTCTTTTCTCTTACTCAGTCCACTCTTGAGCGTTCAGAGAGCGAAACGCGCCAGCGTCTCAACAGCCAGCTGGAGAAGAAGGAACAGGAGAACTCTCAGTTGCAGAAGAGGCTCGAACAAGAAGTGGAACAGCGTCACCTGTTCAGCAGAAACCAAGAAGTAAGTGTTAAATTGAATTTGTATTAGTTTCTAAAGGACTGATGTGTTTTTTTATTACAGGTGATTCTTTAAAAAAGTCTTAGTTTTGTTGTAAACATCACAGAAATGAATCAGATATGGCACGATTAGGTAAAAAGATGATCTCTTTTTTTGTTTTTGCACAGATGCAGTTAATGGACGTGAAGAGGCAGCTGGAGACACAAGTTGCTTTAAATCAGAAACTCAARGAGCAACTGAATGATGCTGAGTTGGAGCTCAACACCCTCAAGATTCAGCAGGGTAGCAATGAAACACGCCACACCCTGAGCTCCCCGTCTGCATCCATCAGAGGTTGGTCTAAATGAGTAAATACATGTAGCTTGCATACATTTAATTATAAATATACTCTCTAGTCACTGGTTGTTTTGAGGTCCTTTATTTGTCTGTTAGGAACAGTAATAAAACAGGAATAAAAGCTTTTTTCTGTTTGACTGACCTACTTTTACATTGACTTAATTTTCTTCTGCTTAAATGCAGTGGATTTATTTTATGTGAAATGACATTCAGTGCTTCTTTAAAATGTGTAAACCATGCTTTTCCAAAGGACTTTAAAATGGAATGGTATTTCCATTAGTCCAGAATGCATCTTCCTCATTTAAAAATCACTAATTGCTCAACCCCTTTGCAGGTCTGCAGGGTTCAGATGGAGACGGAGAGAGGCTCCAAGGCCGCCTGCAACTAGCCGAAACCCGAGTAGAGGAGCAGGCAGAGAGGCTTAAGGTCATCACCTCCAACATGGAGCAGTACAGAGCCATGGCTCAAAGCCTGGAGGAGTCTCTGGAGAGGGAGAAACAGGTCAGGACTCATTTGGGRCACAACCCAAACTGTTTATGGKTCCCTCAGATCATAAACATTTAACAACATATAAAAAAGGGAAGAAACTGTTGCTGAACRAAATAAGACACAGATGCAACATAAAAGCACAGACAGTCAATGAGGAGAAAACACTAATTTTCWGCTAACATCAAAATATATGCGTCAAAATGTACTTGGCACAAAAAGTAAGGAAGTTTGTGTTGGGTAGATTACACCTGGGGGTATCAGAAGCTCAAAACAAGAGTCAGTAGCAACAATAAAACAAGCTGTTTGGCAGAGAAGAGTTGTCTGATTTTTCAGTGCACAGCCCACATATTCAGCTCTACTGCTCATCCCACAAATGCATGTTCCTTACAAATGTGGCACCATTTAAAAGGGAAATTAACAGGCTTTCCATCTGTAAAAGAAGCATTGTTACAAGAAATAGTCTACCAAACAATATGTGTTTAATGAAAGCCTGAAAGTGAGTAATTTGGTCACACTTCCAGTTGTCTAATCAGAATATGTGGTAAATGTATAAATAGAAAATGATAAATAAAATATTTAATTAATATAGTCAAAATAAAGTCAAAAAGACTTGTATGTAAACATTCTGATCATTTATAGTTTTGCTTAAATAAAAACTTTGAAACAAAATTTTATATTTATAATTGACCAGGTAACAGAGCAGGTCCGCTCAGCCACTGAAACCCGTCTGAAGGAAGCTGGGGAGCAGCAGCGCAGGCTGGAGGAGAAGCTCCTGGAAGCRGAGAAAGAAAAACAAAACCTGGAGGAGCAGAAACGGAGCACTGTGGMCTCCCTGGAGGAGCAGGTCTGAAATCATGACATGCACTAATAAATGTGAACTCTCTTACATCATTATTTATTTATTTATTATTATTATTTGTTGGTTGGGTGTTAGATCAATGACCTGAAGAGAAATCTCAGCAGTGCCCAGGCAGAACACCAGGTGATGCTGCAGCAGCTGGCTGTAGCTGAAACTCAGCAACAGCAGGCTCTGATGGACAGCCAGGAGCAGGTGAGCAGATGTAGTAAAATCTAATGGAGTACTGAATTTTATTATCAGGCACAACACATACTGTCAGTATTTATGAATGCTTTTAGACAAAACCCTAAAGTTTTTGTCAGTTTATGTGGTGCAATATTGATATTTAAAAATGTACACAGCATATTCTGAATGTGTTGAAGGTCAGTTCAAATGGTGACTAAAGTTTGTGCGTTTTGTTTAAAAGCACCAGTGCTATTAGTGGAAACAGCTAGTCAGGAGCTGTGTGATATATGTTGATGATAGACAAAGCTTTTTTTCCTTTCTCCAAGGCTAAGCTAGCAGCTGAAGCCCAGGATAAATATGAGCAGGAGATGATTCTGCATGCAGCTGATGTGGAGGCTCTGCAGGCCGTCAAGGCTCAAGCTCAGCAGGCCGTCGAGTTCAGACATCAGCTGGAGGAGAAAGTCCAGCGGCTCAGTTCTGAGTTACTGGAGGCCAGAGTCTCCTGGGAAGAGCAGGAGAAGATCCTCAAGGTTGGGTTTATTTGTTGTGTTTAATTTTATAAGCAAACTTTACAAAAGGCTTATTTATCCTGAGTTAAAAAGTCATTGCACACTTAAAGACATATTTTGGAGCTGTAAATTTAATTAGATTTTTGTTAGATGTAATTTGTTGTGATGGTAATTCATTTACAGATGACTTCCTGTGGATTTTAGGATCCAGTTGAAAATTCTCACAATCCTTTATAAAGTGTTGCACGGCCACGCCCACACTAATATATCAGATCTACTTCAGCCAAATGTACCTACACATACACTTAGGTCCAGTAACTCCAATCAGCTACTTGTTCCAGGGTCCTGACTAAAACCMTGTGGGGACAGAGCATTTCAGGTTGTAGCTCCTAAATTTTGTAATGCATTACCTCAAAATATAAGAGCTGTAGATTCATTGGAGATTTTTAAAAAGCAGCTTTTAAAGTAGGCTTTTAACATAGCTGTATGAGTTTTATTGGTTGTAAATGTATTTTTTATTCTCTGTTGTGTGCTATTCTGTTTTATTGTCAGACACTTTGTGGCTACTTGACTGTAAAAAATGCTATACAAATTAAATTACTTACGGTATCTTCCTTTATGTTACAGGAGGAGATGTCCAAGATGGAAAGCCGCCACGAGGAATTGCAGAGGCAGAATACGCTCCTGCATGAGCAGGTTCAGACGTTGAGCAACAAACTGGCTGACAATCTGCAACGAGCTTCTAGTGAGAGTTCACTCAACATATCTTTGACTGAAGAGGGAAAATCTGAAGACCAGCTTCTTGAGATTCTCAGGTAATTATCTGCTTTTTGTGTCTAATGACTTTTAGTCATACCAATAACAAATTCTAAATAAACAAGTCAGGTTTGAAAACTGCTTTTTTATGTAGTCCTGTCTCTTAAGTCATTGTTTTTTGTTGTTTGTTTTTTATCATTTCTGATTTTGTTCTTCCATCAAAGGTTTGTTCGTCGAGAAAAGGAGATTGCAGAGTCTCGTTTTGAGGTGGCCCAAGGGGAAACTTTGCGTCACCGTTTGAGAGTGGAGCACTTGGAGCGAGAGCTCAAAGAGGTGCAGGACAGTTTGGGTGCTGCGAGGGAACGAATGCAGGTTTGTTTCCACTGTTGATGAAGAGATTTTCCCTTTTGTTTTTGTATAAACTACGTTTGGTTTAAGGCAGGGGTGTCACACTCAGTTACATAAAAGGGCCGAAATTTAAAACTTTGTCTAAGCCAAGGACCAATTTCTGTCAATATTTATTAAGAAATATTCAACAAATTATTCTTATGGCAAAACATGTGACCTTTCCAAATGATATTTTATTTAGCATTTAGGACGAATAACCTAACAGATACAGAAAACGGTTAAATTTAGAATGATGCATTTAGCTTTTATTTGTTATGCCTTACTCTCTATCAACAACTTTATCATTTGTTGTTTCTTAAAGTTTTAATCACAATACAGCATCTCAGTTTAAAAGAAAAAGCAAACCCCCACAAAAAATAAATAAATAAATTCACTTAAAAATACAGAAAAGGTTAATAAATTTGTATTATTTGTTGCTTGATCACCAGAATCAAAGATTACTGAAAAATTCCAACTTAATTTCCTTGGCTTGTCATGAAAACAATGCACTAAATACAGTAACAAAAAGAGAAACCATCAAAACTATTTCACATTTAAAGTATGAACTTTGGGGCCGGATAAAACGTTAATGAGGGCCAGATTTGACCCACAGGCCTTGAGTTTGACACATGGTTTAAGGGTGAGGTTTTTTTATTTGTTCAAAGAGCATAGCATAATAAACACAAATATGTGATTTAAAAAAAAAATAGTCTAACCTGCTTGTAGTTTGCAATCCTGAACAATAAGGCAAGTGATACCACAGTGTTTCTACATGTCAGGTAACTGCAAAGACCCTGGCTCAGCACGATGAACTAATGAACAAGACTGAAACAATGAACATCTTGGTGGAGACCAACAAGATGCTGAGAGAGGAGAAGGAGAAAATGGYTCAGGAACTGCAGCAAAGCCAAGCTAAGGTATCTGACCCGTTTTACATTTTATTAATAAAACATAAACTAAAATGTAATAATAAAATGTAAACATTTTATTAATATTTTGATCCCATTTTCCAATACTCTGCTCTAAGCTTGTGTACTTGTGTGTTTCAGGTGCAGCAGCTGGAGTCTGAAGTTTTGCCGCTTCAGGAGGCTAACTCTGAGCTGAGTGAGAGAAGTGGCATAATGACGGGAGAGAAGTTGATACTGGAAGAGGAAGTGAAGCGCTGGAAGGCTCGAACCCAGGTCAGTTTAGAGACGAGGAAGTAAACTGAACGTTTTTGTTGATGAATCAAAGAACTCCTTTATAACATATTGGCACTTTTTTCATGCTCCAACAGCAATTAGTGAGTCAACAAAGAGATTCAGATCCKGATGAGTTCAAGCGTCTGCATTCTGAGAAAGAGGTACACGTGAAACGCATCCAGCAGCTCTGTGAGGAGAACGGTAGACTTAGTAGGGAGTTGACCAGGTGAGAGATGATCAGTCGAAACGACTTTTGATAAATTCATCAAAGCAACGAACTTGTTTTGTTTCCCACATCACCATTAAGTGTTGTGCTCCTTTTGTCTTTCCACAGGACAAATGCTAACACAATATCCATCCAGGGCCAACTGCAGAATGTGCGTGACARTATGGGTAAGGTGACCGAGGAGAGGAATGCATTGAAGAGGGAACTGGAAACTAAGACCCAGGAACTCCAGGAGAAGATGCGAACCATCAACCAGGTTAAGAAGATCGGGCGACGCTACAAGACTCAGTATGAAGAGCTTAAAGTGGAACATGACAAAGTAACGGTTTCCCTGCTCACTTCAGTCCAAACCTTGAAGAAAAAATGAGAAGTTTTAATTGATCATTYTGTGCTTGTCTCAGCTGGTGGCAGAGGCTGCGGCAGGCCCATCCCAAGACGAGGAGGCACGTCAAGCCTCGGTTCATGAACTGCAGAGCGTTAAAGATTCTTTGAGCCAGACTGAAACCAGGAACAAAGAGCTGGAAGGACAGCTCGAGAACATCAACAAGGTGAAAAGTCACTCGCAGCTTTATTTATTTTTAAACGTTTTTTTCTGAACCGTGGGATCCTGTTTTAGTTTTATCAGTAGGTCAGTTTGGTATCTTTGGAATTGTCTTTGGAACTTAAACGTGTTTTCCACAGGTGGTYACGGAGCGAGAGGCCGAGGTACGCAGTGCTCAGGAACAGTCTGCCAGGTTGCAAACGGAGCTRACGAGGTTGAGGCAGGAGCTGCAGGATAAGGCTTCTCAGGAGGACACCTTGAAACAGCAGATGACTGAGAAGGAGGAGAAGACCAGGAAGGTTCTTCTTAATGCCAAGCAGAAAATCAGCCACCTCACAAGTGAGAGGGTTTTCTTCTATTCTGACCTAGTACACCCATAATAACTGTATAATTTGCCTAATCTCTTTCTCTGTAATAAYATCAATCAACTACCCAGAAAGCAAACGATTTTAATTCAGTGTTGAKTTATGGTCAGAAAGGTTGACTTTTGGTTAAGGYCAACGATTGAACCAGTGTTRAAAASAAGTTATTGAATCAATGTTTCATGGTCAAATTCTAATGAYTRAAATGCCAACGTCTAATCAATGCTTGATGAGCATTCACATAATTATTTCCCACTTYGTATTTCTTTCAGTTTTRCATTGGAATCTCAACCCTAATTCATTTATTTCCAGATTCCAAAGACCAGATGCAGAAGGAGAACGAAGAATTGAAGGAGAAGTTAAAGGAGGCGGAGATGCGAATGAGTGCTCTCAAGTCTCAATACGAGAGCCGACTTAGTAAACGATCTCAGCAGGAGAGACAGGATCAGAGAGATGAGGCACCTGAGGCAGGGCCTAGCAAGGTGAGCATCTTCTGTGGTTTGCACGAGCCCTATAGTTTAATTTTTCTCATACTCTCATAAATAAAATGCAGAATATTTTACTTTTAACAGATACAGTATTAGTACTTATGAGTGCTTTTAAAATAAAAATAATAACTTTATTTATAAAGSGCTTTGAGACAAATTACTGAACAGTAGCAAGAGATAAAAACACAACAAATCAAGTGCAATACAATAAAGTAAAACATTAAAACACATAAGAAAGTGAACAAGTGAGTCTAACTTAAATGAATAAGTTGACCTTTAAACAACAAAGAAAGAGGCACAGATTGTTACTTGTTTTCGCCTGTTGACAACTTCATAGATTTTGAAAACTTATTTGTGGTTCAAATCATTCAGGTTGTTGTGAAATCTCTCCTGGCTTCACSTTCWCAAACCTCCTTGTGTCTCTTTAAGATCCAGGAGCAGCAGAGGGGCACAGAGCAGAGACAGATCAGTTTGAAGACCACCTCGGCTGCAGACAGGGGCAGGTATGGTTTAATACACAAAACTATAGACTCTTTAGTACAAGTTTTAGTTTGTTGGGGTGCATTATGATATGGATGTGAACCTGCGATAACCTGAACTTGTATCAACCATTTATTACCACTATACTACACTTCTTTCTCTTTAAATGTTCATGTTTTCCTTTTGCAGCCTTACACACATTATAAACTAGAAGAACCTTTATTTCACTGTAAACCTGAATACTGTTTTGTTTGTACATTTGTGCTAAGCATTGTATAAAAGAACATTTATGTGAATGTTTGTTCTTAAAGCAGCTGTTTCAATGTGCAGAGCAAAATGT
>NW_013952443.1:2241885-2244066 GCF_001266775.1 Austrofundulus limnaeus | reverse complement strand
ATGTT
This sequence comes from Austrofundulus limnaeus, assembly GCF_001266775.1. Taxonomy (NCBI): domain Eukaryota; kingdom Metazoa; phylum Chordata; class Actinopteri; order Cyprinodontiformes; family Rivulidae; genus Austrofundulus; species Austrofundulus limnaeus. The sequence goes on along the minus strand of NW_013952443.1, from coordinate 2,244,061 downwards.
TATGTCTGTTCACTGGCTTTGAACACACTCACACAGACAAAGCCAGTGGTCAATGAGGGGCTGAATATTGATCACGTCTTAGATGGACGTTTGCTCCTCAACCAAAGAGAGCCTTCGTTGTTGGTTTGTTGCCCGGCCACGTGCAGCGCTCACGTTAACCGGTGAAGCACAGACAGAAACAAAGAGGAAGTCACCGGACTTTATGGGTTACAACTCTTCCCGACGGCGGGCCAGATAGAAATAAAGTTATTTGTAAGAGCGTCAAACCTTGAACTGTCTGACCACCGGAGAAGTTCGAGCCTGAAATATGACTTCAATTTAAAACCACCGTAAGAAAAAGAGGAGGGTCTGCAGACATGTGGTATTGTGTTTAAAGTTTGTGAAAATGGAATGACCCTTTTTATATATAAAACAGAACCTGAAAAATGCTCCGAACATCTTTGAGTCGGGATTTAATTTTCTGAATAACAGGGCTATTCAACTAAATTGCTCCGGGGGCCACAGTTACTGCTGGTCAACAGCTGAGGGGCCAAACATCCAGCAATTAAAGTTAATATATAAATAATCCAAGTACTACAAAGACCTGTTACCTTTGAATTAGTTTATTTTGCTGCATTTAATCATGAATACAACACACAGACCCCTATAAAAGAAGTGATAATTACACATTATCAAAAACAAAAAGATCACATTATGCCTCCTGTTTGACACAAATAATATTTTGAAATCTCTGACTTGCCAAATTTTTAAACCAATTTTAATTTCACTTTCATCACTTTATCTTCAACTGCTTGTAGTTTTAACTGTCTTGGGTGTTTATAGAAATGGTTTTTATCAGCTTCTAGCCTAGATTCTGACGTTTCTGTAGATACCAAACATGTCTGTTTAACTAAAAGAAAGAGTAATTAAAGTAGAAAACTGGGGGTTTGGGCTTAAGAGATGAATAAACCAATTGGCGGGCCAAACTTTGGTCACATGTGGGCCGGATGTGGCCTGCAGGCCGCCAGTTGAATAGCCCTGTTCTAGAGTTATTAAGTTGTTGAGCTTATATGTGTGATTGATTTTAATATTTGTTTTTATGTCAGTTTTCAGCTGTGCATCTTGCACAGATCATCTTGATTGAAACATTTTGGTGGTGATATTTTCTTTTTGAATTTGACTTTTGAGTCCAGAAAAACCTTTGCTTGAACCCCTTCTTCTTCTTCTTCTTCTTCTTCTTCTTCTTCTTCTTCTTCGCTGACAGTGCCTGCACTTCTGAGCCTCCAACTGCCAACATTAAGCCAACACCTGTAGTTGCTACAGCGAGCAAACAGACCAACATCCCAAGTAACAAACCCACTCCACGAGCAAGCATCAGGCCGATGATCACCCCGGCCCCTGTGCCCACGCCAACACCAACTGCTACCGTCATGCCCACCACACAGGTGGAGACACAGGAAGGTAGGCGTAGCTGCAGAGTACCTTCTTTCTAAGTGTTTTTGCTTTGTTTCTAAARTATTTCTGTTTGTGATTTCCACTGACATAATGCTTCAGCAGCCATGCAGTCAAGCGAAGGCCCGCCGGTGGAGCATGTGACGGTGTACGGCAGTGCCAGCGGCTCTGTGCGCTCCGCCAGCCCCAACGTTCAGACCACGCTGGCTAGCCCCATCCTGACCGTTCAGCAGATCCAGACGCAGGCCACGGCTTTTGTTCAGCCAACGCAGCAGCAGAGCGTGACCCACCCAGAACCAGCCAATCAGGAGCCACCGCCTGTAGTGATCGAAGCAGCGCCTAGTCCTCAGGTGGACTGGCCGTCAACATTCCCCACCACGTCTGTGTTTGGCACTGGTGAGAGAGGATTTTTTGTTTAGTTTTTTTAAACTACAGGAGAAGATTGTTTTTAAGAAATGTGTTATTTAGAAAGGTTTAGAAGCTACATGTGTCATTGCATATGATGGTACTGATTAGATGGATGAATGCAGAAAATCTTGGAAATGGAAATGTTCTACTCAGGATGCTATGTATTTTTTTTTTTTTTGATTGATCAAAAAAAAGGGATGCTATGTATTAAAAAAGAAGTCCTAAAATTATAACCCACGCTGCTCATTTTGCTTGTTTTAACTTTGGGTTTTATGTAAAGATAATTTACCAGCACCTACCTCTAGTTTCAGCCACACCTGGAACTTCTGCTTTGACC
>NW_013952443.1:2239541-2241875 GCF_001266775.1 Austrofundulus limnaeus | reverse complement strand
TTTTTGCCCTGTGAACTCGTGCTGTAGACAAGGAAATGACTACAAACTCAATCGACACAAAGAATTTTCTTGCTAAAAGCATGCATGAGCTTTGAAATGACCACAGTAAGAGTCAGTTTATTTTTTGAAGTTGACTCTAAAAAGATGTAATTTGACTTGTTTGATCTGTTCAACATAATAAGAGGTAAACTCAGTCTGACTCCCGCTGCTGCGACTCTGAGTGACATTTTTTAAAACGTCTGTCTCTGGCTGTATGTATATAAATGCTCAAAAGCAGCGGTTTTTCCATTAAACAATAATTGCTCAACACCCCCACCCCCTCTGCCGCCTCCGCTGCCCGGTATTTCCTAAAGGTCATACCACAGTATAAAAATGAGCAATATTTATATTTATACCAACCCTAAACACATCACACACAATCAGATTTTACTCATGAACATTCCCCTCTGTGTTCCCATCTCCTCGCTCTCTGATTGGCTACACATCACATTCAATGGACTGCGCGCTTGTTCTCCTCGTGGAACACCACACACTGGAATATCAGGCCAAGATGATCCAACTTGTTTGAATATCTCTAATTTGAGATTAGAGCGCTCCTGATGTGATTCTGAGGTGACTAGATCACTCTTATTTCACCACACACGGCAGGAATATCTCATAAGATCATCTTTAGAGCCATCATGATTATCGGGGCTTCCTTAAGATTGTCAAAAAGGCCAAATCGGGCCAAAACCCATCATAAATATCTTGCCGTGTGAAAGAGGCATTAAAGAAACGAGAAGTCATCCAGGTGCTTTCAGTCTAACTACTTAGGTTTGTTATGACCTGGATGACTCCAGGTTTGAAGTCAGTTCTCATGATGATCAGAATCTAATCTTAATAAAGCTAAATGYACTTTAAGTTCTGGATAAGGTGAAAGTTTAGGTGTTAAATTAATCAAGTGAGTRATTTATATCAGCTAGAATTTCAGGGTTTTTCTGAAAGGTATCTTTGTTCATCAGAGGGACAAAATGAATCATTAATCTGTACGTTGTGCTCTGCCAATATGTTCTGGTAACTCTGACGAGTTCATCAAATGTTCTTTTGTTGTCTTTTTCCACTCATTTTTTTTTTCATTATTAATTTTCTTTCTACTTCCCTTTCCCAGGGAGCTGATGTAACGGACCCGGGCACAGAGACAGAGGAGAGTTTGGGGGCGTCTGACTCCACCCAGAGGCCTGCAGATTCCCAGACACCCAGCTGTAAGATCCAGGAAACTCTGTTGAAAACTTGTATTCTGTTGATCCACCTCAAGCTCTCTGCAAACATTCACAAACTGTCTCCCCATCTTAGTAGTTGTCTGACCTTTCTAATGACTGGAAAATATGTAAAATGCTGTCTGACAGGGAAAAACTGGTCAAAATAAGTCATTTCCAGCTCAGTTAATGAAACAAATGCTGCAACACTTTTCTCTTAAAACATTTATTTTATAATCAGAATGAAATACTATATTTAAATATTTTATAATTTTTAAGAACTTTCAGTTTTTTTCTGTCTAATATTTTATGCGTTCTATTAAACAAGATTTTTGCTGTTATATTTCTTTTCTTTTACTTGGCTTTGTTTTTAATATAGCACCTTTAACTGTGAACTAGTAATTCAAATCACTTGTACCTATATGTATCCAAATGTTTTTATTGATGTTTCAGTTGAAGGGAGCTCGATGGAGGCCTTCTCAACAGAGCAATCAGTCACAAGTTCTGGTACCCGGATGCCCCAGTCACCACGAAGACCTATGCATCAACTTCCACCCCGACTGAACATCCACCCCGCCTCAACATCAGAACTAGGACCTCCTGCTCAGGTTCCTGTATGTCGCTATGTAGTTTCTTGTCAAATCACCTTTTTAAAAATGCGTGTTTGACTTTCAAATGACCTATCTCCCCACCCCCACCCCAGCGTATCCCTGTTCGGCGTCAGTCAGTGGGCAGGCTCACTCCTGGAGTTCCGAGCAGTGCTGTAAGTCATTTGACCAACATGATTTTAGAATAATTGTGTAATCCATYCGATTGAGGGTGTTTGTTTTTTCCGCTCTCCCCCACCCTCTGCAGCAACACTTCTTTGAAGACGATGACAGGATGGTTCCCAGCACTCCCACTCTGGTGCCTCCTCGTTCTGAAGGTTTTGATCAGGCCATCCAGTAAGTCTGGTTTAAACGCAACAAATTATCATTAAACTTGGATAAAACTAATTATATGATATTTACAAAGAGACAAAGAACTGTTAACATTACATTTAGAGTTGATGGTGTAGAGCAGTGTTTCCCAAAGTTGGGGTCGGGACCCAAAGTGGGGT
>NW_013952443.1:2229966-2237361 GCF_001266775.1 Austrofundulus limnaeus | reverse complement strand
CAGTAATATTTGGGGTCAGACGTTTTTGCCATGGATATTTTGTGGGTCAGAAGATAAAAAGTTTGGGAACCACTGGTGTAGAGAGTTAGTGTGGTGAAGTTTTTGGGTGTTATTATTGATGAGAAACTGACATGGAAACCTCATGTTAATTACTTAAGAACAAAACTAGCTAAATCTATTGCATTGCTTTATAAAGTAAGGGATTTGTTCATTGATAAAGCTCCGCATATGTTATATAACACATTAATTGTTCCACACTTGGTCTATTGTGTTGAGGTAGGAGGAAATGCTTGCAAGACAATTACACATCCTGTTTTTGTTTTGCAGAAAAGAGCTATAAGAATTATTACTCGAAAAAACTACCATTAATTATCCATCTAATATATTATTCTGTAAACTAAAATTATTGAAATTGTATGATTTGGCTGATTATAATATTTTGTTACGTATAAAGCACACCGAAACACATTACCTTCAAACATTCAGAAAAACTTTGCGAAGAGAGAGAGCTGTTATAATCTAAAAGAAATAGAGATGTTCATGAAACCTAAATTTAGAACATGTCTGAAAGAACGCTGCACCTCAGTCCAAGGAGCCCGATTGTGGAATAATTTGGAAGATGATGTTAAAAATGCCAAATTACTGTACATGTTTAAGAGAATGATAAAGACTAGATTGTAAAAAATATGAAATGGTTTAATATGTAGCCATTCAATKTGTTGTTCCGGAAAGATTCAATGTTTTGTTTTAACTGAATTTTACTATTGTTTGAATTTATACTTGTGAAAAAAGGGGCAGATATAAGTTTTTTTTCTTCTCTCTGCTGCCTTTCATTTCATTTTATTTGTATTTTGTTTTTTTATTGTTCATAGGATTTTGTTTTTTATGGAATGAATAAAGTTTGAAATTGAATTGGACTCACGAGGATTTACACTTGTATAAAAAAAACTAAGTATGGAGAAATTGTTTTAAAAAGAAAAGTTTATTATATTCCTGATCAATGCTTCAAAAACGGGAAAATTGTAAATGCTCATTTACGCCTTTTTAAATTCTTTATTTTATTGTTTTCAGTTTGATAAAACACAAAAGTTAAATCTAATCTGTGTATTTTATACTGGATATTGTAGTGTAGCATGACCAATAAAACATCTTTTTACAAGCTGATATAAACATTAAGTGCAAAGAAATACATTTTTTTCAGGACTAGGCCTGTGGCAATGAGCAATAAATCAATGACATGATAAATTAAAATGATGTTGATAATTTTTATTTACCTGCTTGTTTGTTTCTTTGAGTCTCCCTCTTATCTGCTCCTCAGTGTGGGGAGGAGTGAAAATAATAAACAACCTGTAACTGGATTTTTTGGTTTTAGTGATTCAGACTTGTAGTGTTACATGACTCGTTTTTGTCTTCATCTTGTTTGTTTTTTTTAGTTCCCCCCAAGTTGCAGGTGTGCCTCGCTTCAGGTTCGGCCCCTCAGAAGACCTGCCACAGACCAGCTCATCTTCACATTCTGATCTGGGTCAGCTCGCTTCCCAAGGAGGTCATTCATCACTTGTTTACAAATTTAGAACATGGCTTTTTAAAGTTTTAGAGACGAGGGAATCGGGAAGTAAAATAATTGGCCTTTAGGGCTTTGATAAAGTCCTCGAAAAACAAGCTTAAATTCTTCTTTTTCTTTTTTTTTTAAGGTCTTGGGATGTATGAAAGTCCTCTGTTCCTAGCAACTCACGAGGAGGAGTCTGGTGGACGCAGTGTTCCCACCACTCCTCTACAAGTTTCTGCTCCAGGTATCTGTCTCTGTCAGTCTGTTACGAAGCCCATCTGTCTTTCCTCCCACCCTTTAAATCAACAGTTACTGAAGCTGGATAGGAATGTTTCGATTTTCCATCAGTTTRTATAAAAATCTTTATTTTTTTCCACATTTTCTTGTAGTAACGATCTTCTCAGAGGTTGCGCAGTCCGACACATCGGAGCACGCCTCCCAGTCTGTTCCTATGGTGAGCACRTCCACACCAGGACTTGTACCAGGATCGGGCAGTTCAGTGGAGGAGAGGGACATCTTCCTGGAACCAGACACTGACAGGTGATTATTCCTGCTTTTTTCTTTTCTTCTGAGAATTGGTTTCAGACTTCTGACCTTTTAAGCTGGCAAAATGTCCACATTATTTCCTGCAAACTAATGTTCAAGTCCTGTTTAACTATTTATTTCCACTGTTAGTCACTGAATCACATCTTATTCTACCAACTGGAAACCTTTTCCAAGCTTTGAAGGCTTTTATTTTTTCTGACGTTTGTTGCATAATATTAGATTTGGTAATTATTTGTGTTCATTTCTTTGCTCCAGGCCCAGTGCTGAAGTATCTTTGGATCCTGTGGTGTCACAAGGAGACTCAGAGGAGCCAAGTCAACTGTCTGACAAGGCCAGCCTTCCCTCCACCAGCCAGGAGCCACCTTCTAGTTCTGCAGGTACYGTTTAGTCCCGAAGCTCTGGCCTTTGGAGATGGTAAATACAACTTCTCTCCTGCTGGATTTGATCGCGCTGATGCCGRTGTCGCGTCTCAATAGATACAAGCAGCACCGTCCAACCCAAACCCTCTCGACCTGGACCCAGCAGACAGCTGCAGCGCTGGCCGGACCACCGCGGGGGACGCATGAAAAGAGGAGGTAACGTTTAAAAAAGAAGCAAACACTTTTTCTTTGCTGTTCAAAACAAGTTTGTGGAAAATCTTTTAGATGACTTCTTACTGCAAGAGCAAACTAGAATAAATTAAACTGCAGAAGTTAGTTTTTCATGCTCAGCTCTCCAAACAACAGGAAAYAATGAGATTTTATTATAAATGTATTTTTTTATTCATATGTTTTGTCAGCTACAGTCAAAACTCATTCTTCATAAAAAAAAAAACATTGAAAATGATTCAAAAGTAAAAAAAGTGCCAAATTTTGACAAATTACATTCTTATTTAAATGTAAACACAGAGTCACAAAAGGCTATTTGATTGTGTTAAATCATAACAGAACACAGAACATTTAACAACGCAATTGTTTTTTTTTTTTTATACATACATTTATACAGCTAATATAAAGTTTTACCTCAGTGCCATACATGTCTGAGTGTATATTTTACTCCCCACAGGTCACGCCTTTCCTTCCCGTGGTGTACCAGGAAGACGATTTATGAGATGAAGCACTAATTTGATGACTTCACAACCAAACCTGACCAAAACGCATCAGAAACACATTTTTCAAGTGATTTTCCCTTGTTCTGTAGCCCAGTTTTCCCTTGTTATTTTGTAATGTGTTTAGAAAGTTCTTTTTGTAATCTGCTGAAGCTCTCTTTTAAGAAGAAGAAAAAAATGTTTAAGAATATTAGTTGCTTTTCAGTTATGGTTTTTGACATTTGAAGAATGTGTTGCTCTGAGACGAAGTGTTTGGTTTAGGAACCGTGATGACGGGACGTTCACCAGTCATTCTCACGTTGTAGGACGTCGCTGCAAAAGAAATGAAACGTTTTAGTCGTCAGGTTTGACAAACAGCAGAGCGTGTAATTTAGGATGTTTTTCATGGAGTTGAGTTTCCATTTAATGAAAATAAATTTGCTAGAAACCAATCTTGTTTTTTTTTCCAGCACAGTTTGTGGAAAATGCAGTTTAATGACTGTCGTCTGCTTCAGTCTGAGTTTTAAGAGCTGTAATGTTTTGTCAGTGATGTAAACGACTAGACGGTGAAAACATCTTGACCAGACACGTGTACTGGTGGCTTTACTCAGAACTATTTGCACAATTTAAAATAAGATACTTTTTACTACACAGTGAGTAGAAACAGCTCCATATGGTCTTTTTACATCAGTGAAGTGCTCCACCCTGAACAGACTGAATTAAACATCCCAGACATGATGTTCACTGCAGACAGTGAAGTACGTTTTGTTTTTTTAAAGGTCAGTTTTGTGGCATAAACATAAGATGAAATTAAAACCACATTTGTTACTGGAAACCTCTTTAAATGTCACCTCAATTCAAGTTTTGTTTTTATCAAAATTTCAGTGTAGACAGCCCAAATTAAAGTGTGTCGATGTTTAAATTTTTACTGTTTACATTTTGGTTGTAATTTGCAAATTTATAGTGACGGCATGTTCACTAATGCCTGTGAAACAACTCCACAATGAAGTTCTTTGCTACTGTTACAGATATAATTATGCAGCCAGCAGTAATTGGGTACATACAGGCATTAAAATGGCAGTTAAAATCCTTTTGTTGGGGGRRAAAACATTTATATTGGAAATTTGGACAATTTTCAGTACCAAATAACTGAAGGTATTGTTGAATTTATGAGAATGTTTTAATTATTTGCAGCAGCACAAAATAAAAGTCGTTATATCTGGATTGTTTTGACTTACATCTTGAGAAGACGACATATTTGTACCCGTCCGGCTCTCTGGTGCTCGGTATCGACACGGCAGCTGTGATGGTGTGAGGGAAGCCTCTCCAGGACCTCCGGATGTTGATTTCTGGCTCTAAAACAGAAACTGGAACGAGGAAGTTGAGTTGTATCCTGTTAAACTCAGAGGTCATTGAGACACCTCTACAACCTGACTGGTGTATTATACTGTGATTTGCCACCAAAATGGAGTGAAAGCTCCAGATTAGGGCTACATCAGATTGGTGAACTTGAGAACAAATGAAGCTGCATAAAAACCTTGAAAATTAAGCATAAAAATGTACATCAAAGTACTAATGAATTGAGCATTTTAAAGAAGAAAAAAACCTCTTCAGCATAACTTTAAAGACAAACTATCCAATTAAGAGCACTTTTATAAAGGATTCATGCAAAGCCACTTGAAATGTTCATTTCTAGCTTTGTCATACCTGCTTGTCGGACAAGTCGGGCACGAACGGTGTAAACAGGAAAGCGGACTGAGCCTCCACATGTTGGACTGGTACCAAACTGGTAGGAATATTTCTGAACAAATCCCCCTACAAAACCATTAAAAAACAAAGTCAAACCAAAGCAGAACAGAAAAAGATAAATAAAGCAGCAGTTGTGTTTTATAAATTCCTGGTGGTTTGACACATCATCACCTCTCTTGAAGAAGTAGACGGACTCTTTCCGGCTCTGGTGCTGAGGAACTGACAGGGCAGCGGTGATGTGACCCCGCAGCCCATCAAARCCAGTTTTAATGAGCTTTGGGTAGCCGGGATCCAGAGCATCATTGTCAAACCTCCAGTATTTGCCTCCCTATAAACATGCACAGCAAACAAATGTAAAAGGTTTCATCAGAGGGGAAAAAAAACTCATGGAGTGGTTAATTTAGGGTTTGAGTCTCGTTACCTTGAAAATGTATGTTTTACCCTGACAGTTGCAGCGGGTGAACACGGTGTCGATAGGAGAAGGGAYGCCCCACACCTGAGTGATACCTCTGGGTGGGCTTGGAACGTGGTTCCTATCCAAAAACCAGAAGTAGTGACCTGTGAAAAATTAGATYAGTATATAAAATTTACCTAAATCAAACAGTTACAATTAGAAATAAAATGTGTTGTCATTCAACTAGATCCAAATTTGACACAACCTGCAGAATGGTTGAAGACTTAACTTCCTGAACCAAAGCCTCCAGAGTAATTTTAAATGCTCAAACAAATAATTTATTAAAAATAAACATACTGCTTTAAAGTGCCTGTGACATGCCTATCCTTCAAGTACAAAAAGTCAAAGAAAACCTCTTCATACCTAAGAAAATTGGCATAGTACAGATTATTATACCCATTTTGTCGCACAATTGGCATATTTTCTTTTGAATTTGGCTAAGCCAAAGTGAAACAGGAAGTGACATCAAAGGAGAACTCATTAAAATAAACTCTGGTTTTTGTTTATTAAAACAAAATTATTTAAACTTTAAATTTATCTTCATCATTCATTGATAGATTAGAAACATCAGATTCTTCTCTACAGTGTCTTATTAGCTGTTGTAACAATGCTCTGTTCAGACATTCCCCTTTGACATCACTTCCTGTTTCTTCACATGCAAATATCTCAACAACTGTTCATCTCAGCAGYGTGAAATTTGTTTTCCAATATATAAWTATYTTTCCAAAAATGCATTCATGTTTATCACAMAAATTTGATGTCACAGGCCCTTCAAAATAACACAAATAAGCATGAGAACAGAGGTCAGAGAGTTATTAACGTTACAAAGAAAAGTAATGTTTTTTACAGTTGGGAAGTGTATCGTTTCCAAATCTCATTGGGGGAAATACCCGTTTTTGCATTTGTTTTTTGGTGAATATTCTCAGGTTTTTAATACTAACCTCTGAACACCACCATGGTTCCGTTCCTCAGYGTGGTGACTCCGCTGACCGGCCGCCCACTACACAGGTTTGGATCATTGTTGTCATCTGGAGAAAAGCACRAGGAAAACAGRTATTTTATTTTTAGGGCAACGTGCCTTTGATATTCTGTAATGATTTTAAAATAATAGGGCTTACCGCCTTGATAGTCTCCAGGGTTATCTGTGTTCTGGATTTGTGGATCCACAGGCTTGATCTCGGGTTTAGAGGTGGGTGTTAATGTGGATGAGTCAGTTTGGTCCTGAGGTTTGGAGGTGGGTTCGGAAGTAACTTTTAGTGGATCGGGAGTAGTTAATTCTAGTTCAACAGTATCTTTGGTCTGATCTTGCATCGAAACTGTAGGTGTGGGAACTTCTGCTCCTGTTGGAGAGGTGGTGGTGGATGGATCTTCAACGTCTGCCAGAAAAGATGGTGGGCTTGTTGTGATGTTTTCCTTGTTGGAATCTGTGTTGGCATCAGAGGTGGTTGCCTCTGAGGTTTCTGTTGGAGAGGTGGTGGCCTGAGAGGTTTCCAAGGCTGATTTTGAGTCCTGCGTGTTGACGGTTGTGAGTTCTGGTTCTGCTGTAGGGAGAATGATGGTTGTAGTTCCTGTAATGGATGAAGTTGTAGGTTCTGACGTTGAAGTGGTCTGATTGGAGTCTTCCGCACTTGTGAGTTCTGGTTCTGCTGTAGGGAGAATGATGGTTGTAGTTCCTGTAATGAATGAAGTTGTAGGTTCTGACGTTGAAGTGGGCTGATTGGAGTCTTCCACACTTGTGAGTTCTGGTTCTGCTGTAGGGAGAATGATGGTTGTAGTTCCTGTAATGGATGAAGTTGTAGGTTCTGACGTTGAAGTGGTCTGATTGGAGTCTTCCGCACTTGTGAGTTCTGGTTCTGCTGTAGGGAGAATGATGGTTGTAGTTGCTGTAATGGATGAAGTTGTAGTGGTCTGATTGGAGTCTTCCTCACTTGTGGTCTGAGGCAGAGTTGTTCCTTGATCCGGGCGTCTTGTAGGATCTGAAGCTTCTATTATAAGACACAGAGAACTAGCTTTGATTTAAAGGAGCTTTTTAAC
>NW_013952443.1:2227771-2229956 GCF_001266775.1 Austrofundulus limnaeus | reverse complement strand
CGTTCAGACTGTCATAAAAAAATCGGATCTGAGTCAGATTTGCCTGCAGTGTGAACGTAGCCTTAGAGCAATCATAATTGGTTGGCAGGTATGAGGTAGACTTCTGGTATTCTTTTTCAAATGATTTATATTAAATATTTTAATTGGACAGCCTAGTTTTAAAGATAGAAAAATAATATCAAAGACAAAACAATTTAATTTGGCTTGTGAATGTACTGTACTTAAACTGGCTGTGAGCTTTAGAAAATTGCACAAGGGGCACCACCTGAAATCTTGCCTAGGACACCAAATTGGCTAGGGCCGGCCCTGAAAACTGAATGGGATCAAATACTTTTTACATAGGACCAGGTCGTTTGCATAGATTTTAGCTTTTAAAATTTTTAAAACTGCATTTTTAAATGCAGTTTTACATTTCCTACATTTAACTGTTAWTAATTATTTGTTTGATGATTTGAAACATTTAGGTGTGGCAAAAAAAGGCAAAACTAGAAGAAATCTGTAATGTGGCAAGGATGTCAACACTTATAATCTGATCAAAAATAACTTTTCTGGATTTGACAGAAAGGTCAAGACTTTACTTTACTAAAAAAATTAGATTCCTTTTAAAATTGAACTCTTCAGTTTTGAATCCAAAAAGTGATGCAAAAAAAGACAGGAAAAGCCCTCCTACACATGGTGACTTCTAACAACACTGCTTCCTTGTGTTTCATTTGGCACCTAAAATTAATGCACTTGGCTTGTTCTGCTCAGACCTGGCCTGCGAAAGCAACCGTGGCAGAGTCAACTTCATACTTTTTTCATCTCCCTGCATAAATTTCAGCTCACAATAGTAATTAAGCTAATAAGTTTCAGGGTCGAACTTTAAGACCAAAGAAAGTGAAACATAGTCACCTTCGACGTTTCCCTCGCTGAATGGATCCACTGTTTCTTCAGTCAGAGTCGATTCTGTAGAAATATTTATTATTAAATATTAGTTGATTGCTGTGGAAAAAGAAGAAACTTGCCTTATATCCTAAATGTGGTAAAACAAAACCTTTTTCCCCCCCATGAAAATATACCTTTGGGTTTGTTATCATGTACAATTTGACATGAGTTAGTCTTCACTGGTGTTGCCTCACTGGTTGCTTCACTGTTTTCTGCAGTAATTACCAATAAAGAAAATACTGTCAATGCGTCAATGCAGATTACTGCATGCATTCCGAGCTACTCTTCATGCTTCCATGCATGCTTCTAACCAACATGCAAGCTTTTGCTACTGTTTCATCCTTCCTGGGGTTCCATTTCATTCATTTTTATCTCAGCTTTCCTGCTTTGAAGTGTTGTCTTTTGGGTCTGGATCTGTTAACGTGCAGAAATTCACTCATATCAGTCCCCAAATATTCTGTTCAACACTTACCATCTTCATCACAATGGTCGCTGTGATCTGGACAACACTGCTTGAACTTTGAGCAGTCTGCATCACAGCTGCACTGCCGTCCTCTCCTGAAGGTTTCCCCGCAGCGACCCTTACATGAGTTTTCTGTTGCACACAACACCAGCAGCTGTTTTTACAGTCAACGATGGATTGTAAAAATATTGCTTTAACTACTGTTCCTACTCACTTGTGGTGCACGCAGATTCATAGTCTCTGCAGCACTCGTCATAAGACAGGCAACTGTAGTCACACTGACACGTGTGACCCCTGTAGTACTCAGCACCGCATCGTCCTCTGCAGCTCGCTGCAGGAAATAAAAGAGGAAATATTATCAAAATGTAAAATTAAGATGTAATATTTACTTTTAGAGTTGTGTTTTTGAGGACATGGGGAGCATCACTTCTAAAACGATCTGCTGCAATGGGGACAAATGTTGACACAGGTTCTTCCTTTGGTTAATAATTATTACCAGAATAAATACCAGTGAGTAGAAAACAAGTTTGACAGATTTCAGGAAAACCTTTCATCAAAAGCAAATTAACATCACAGAATGTTACCAGTTTACTCATGTAGGTCTGACTTTGAAGCACCCAAAACGTGAGACAGTTAAGAGGTTTTGATTTACAAATCAAACAGAAAAGATGAAAATACTCACACTGAGTAGAGCTGAATTTCAGGGCACACACCACTAAAAGGACAGCACAAAGCTGTTTGAAAGACATCATGAAGTCAAACTGAAAGATGTAAAAAAAAAAAAAGACACATTTGTTG
>NW_013952443.1:2222779-2224307 GCF_001266775.1 Austrofundulus limnaeus | reverse complement strand
AAACAATTGTGCCAAAAGGACATATATCATCAAATGAACAATCAGCAAAGCTTGTGTAACACAATAAAACACATGTCAAATAGAATGATGTCTGAGAATATAATTAGAAAGAACTCTTAGAGGGAGACAGTTGGGGGTTTAAAGGCAACCCTCAAGAGTAAAAAACAGGAACATCAACAGGTGGTGAGATCTGATGATGGCGAATTAGATTCAACAGCTCATTTCATTTTATTTTTGAGGTTTAATTTTGGATTAAAGGCTCAAATAATTTGCTGTCATTTTATTTATGTTTGCAGATGGAAGGAGACACTGCCAGTCACACTGTTTAAAAAAATAAATTTTGCTAAATCGACCAGCTTCCTGTGGGTCCTCGTGCACTTTGCATGATCCAATATTATCTGTGTGGTGTAGTTATATTTAAAACCCGACGAATATCTTGCTTTGTGGCGTTGTGGTAAAATTATTTACTCTGCAAGTCTAAAGGCGGAAGTGATGAGTACCTGATCTAATCATCACTGCTGCTGCACAGGAAATGCACAGCGGAGGAGCAAAGTGGTGCTTTGCTGCTTTTGACATTATGATTCGCTGAGGATCAAATCAGGCAGAAGTGCATCCAGCAGAGCACTCCTGCTGCTCGGATCAATAAGGATTAACAGCACCTGAAAGGACAAGCTGGTTTATAATAATCTCTTAGCATCAAAACACAAAATGCATGATTTGTTTGTTTGACTTTGCTTTGACAGTGATTCCATTTCAAAAAGTCAAAAGCTCAAAATGCTGCTGAAAACACACTTGTTCTAAAAGGATTGAATCGTTTGTTCTAATTATTGTCATCTGCTCTTTATAATATATGATGTATACATCCAGTACAGCTATAATGCACTTTTAGTTCATCTTCTTTTTCTCCAAACACAGACAGTGTTTTAAATAATTCCTTCATAATTCAGATTTAATCAGCTTTGAACTAATTTTTAGCATTTTCTGCTAAAATTAGTGTGAATGCTAATGAGAAGTTAAAACTGATTTGTTAAGGCTTAGAAGAGCAGAACACAAGCTAAAAGGTAGGAGAAGAAACACTAGCTAAAAGCCAAAAGTAGCGTAGCTAAAAGAACAATAGCTAAAAGGTAAAAACATTAACAAAAACCTAAAGGGAGAAAAACATGAGATCTAAAGAAGAAAAAGCTCAAAGTTTAGCAAAAAGATTTAACAAAATGACATTATTTTAATCAATAAGTAAGTTTTGCATTGAACAGAGCACAAACTTTCTTGAATTATTACAGCACTGTTGTAAGAGACCACCCTATGAAATTAGGACCAGCCCAATTTCACAAAATAATCCCTCAAGATCTTTGCATTATGAAATCCCAGACATTATGAAATACCCACTCTGATCATGAATGAGAAATGAAAACTTGTGACCTGAACGTATTTCCAAAATAAAGTAATTTATTTTTAGATATATGAACAGGATTAAACACACAAACATTTATTAAAAATATTATATGAATAAATAAACACAAGTTATATT
>NW_013952443.1:2216754-2218248 GCF_001266775.1 Austrofundulus limnaeus | reverse complement strand
ACACACACACACACACACACATATATACACAGTATATACCAGTTGTAAAAGTGGCTCATGGCTATTATCCAATACTTGTTTCAAATACCAATTTTCCAATTTCCCACCAAATCATTTCTGTATTTACAAGGGTGCACCATGTGAAACTATAATAACCATTTCAGGTTTAGAGAAAGTCAGGGGAAAAAATATAGCTAATTTATATTTTAGTAGTTTTAATGACAATCATCAACTGATATCATTGTTAGGTGCATAGTACAGACTGCACTGAGGATCCTAAAAATATTGATAAATAGCTTTTTTAATTTGCAGATTTGGTCATGATTTAGCTCGACTTCGCAAATTGGCAAAGTCAAGGCAAGTTCCTTACAAACAATTCCTTATTTTACAAGCTTCTCAATACTTGTAAACAATAATCTATGATAAAGATTGACAATGAGCGATTTTACGTACTTACGACATCCATTTAATTGACAAAAATTGAGTTCTGCACAATTCTTTTGTATTTATCTATCACAGGTTGTATTTTCCTATAAAAGATAACCAGTAGCCAATGAGACGCTGGTATACAAGTTTCGGCCCGCCTATATGCGGTTGCTATGTCTACTACACGTTTCTGTATGATCGACGGGCTGAGCAGCCAATCAGATTTGAGATGGGTGGAAGAACGCGCTCGCACACAACAGACTGGTGAATTTGTACTACTATGAGCAGCGAGCAAACCGAACGGAGTGACGGCGAGTGCTGGACTGAAGCGGGTTAAACATCGAGGATGGGAAATGTACGCTACGTTGTCTGAAGACTCTTTCCAGGTAAGGGATGTTTTCTTGTCTTTTTTTTTCCTCGTCCTTTTTGCTCAGGAGATAATTGAGAAGTAGGCTTGAAAGTCTCTCCGCTGAAACAAGCTAGGGCTTTTTAAAAATAGCCAAGCACACGCGCTTGTTTGACATTTGAACGGAGGGAAATTTGGCTAACAGCAAGAGAAAAAAAAACTAACAACACATAACATAAGGTCACGTATGTGTGAAAATATAAAAGCAGAGTCTTAGCTTTTACTCAGCGGTCTGTGACAGGTTTTAGATCATTTTATGTATAATCTAAGCTGGCTTTCAGTTTTGTTGTCTCCCTGGGTTTAAATTTGTTTGTTTGTCTGGCTCCTACCAAGCTGGTAATTCTGATATCTGATGCTACTTTTGCTGCCATTTCTTGGGATATCWGTGGATTTCCAGTAATTTATTGCACTTTTAATGAGCTTTTAAAAAATCTTATGTAGTGTTCTATTTGAACCATATTAATGCTGGTGTTTTAAATTATGGGGATTTTATATTTAATTAACTTCAATTAAACATATGTTATCAGCAACACAAAAGGRGGTGTTTACATGTTGCACCAGCTGCTCAGGTTTTAACTCAGAAACACAAAATATCAATGATTACTGAACAAGATAGACCAGAAAAAACAAACAYAAATTATAGGATGAAAATAGTTGCCTGT
>NW_013952443.1:2206163-2215645 GCF_001266775.1 Austrofundulus limnaeus | reverse complement strand
ACTAAAGGTTATGTTTTTTTTTAAGGTTTCACAGCATCACTTTCCAAAAGTGCAGGTAAACACTGTCTGGTTGCACCAAAATCTTAAGTGGAATTCCCCTTTGACTGCCTGTTAGAAGTTTAGTTTTTCAGTATGACGAATGAATCTATTTGCAGACAGATATAGCATGAGCAACAGTGTTTGCATCATCAGTCTGTGGCACAGCTGCTTTATGATCTACAGTTGCTTGTCCGCTGTTATTGCTTTCCTCCTGTGTGTGTGTGTGTGTGTGTGTGTGTGTGTGTGTGTGTGTGTGTGTGTGTGTGTGAGCAAATGGATGCTGCTGGCTCTTTGGATATAAGCTAAAAAGAACCAAACAACGCTCTCATTGTGTCTTGACTTCTACCACAGACAAAACTTTTCCCTCATAAATGCTTGGAGTGAAAGTGAGGTAAACGAAGAGAAGCAAATGAAAGCAGGGGTTTTCTAATCTATAAATAAAAGGGAAAATATACCAAAGTTATGCAGAGCAGTTTTATTTTTTTGCTTATATTTTCAGTTTACATGCACATTTTACAGCTGTTCATTCACCAAGAAGAGTGAATGAACTTTTTTGGAGTGAACATGAATTTTTAGGTAATGGCAAAATGAAGTGCCCAGAAAAYGGCAGAAATTGACAAAATTGTGGGAACATTTTAAACTAAGGTGTAAAGATGACCCGTTGCAGTGCATGCACTGCATGTCCTTGATGTTGTTATTGAACAGAAAACAGCTTCTGCACTTACCGAATGACTCCGGAGTTGTAAACAAGTATCATTTACGTTCCCATTGCAAAATAGGATTACTTCTGTAATATTCTGTCATATTACAAATTAAGTAGGTATGGCTAATGTTACATGACTGATCATATTGACTACCTGGCAGTGTATTATTTAATAGTGTGTAATTTGTGTGATTAAAAACAGCACTTAATGTAGTGTAAGTGTGCCAAATATAGTATAATGATAAAAGCACAGCAGTAGACTGATACTATGGGCTGAACTGCATTTATTTGTTGGTATTCTATCTTGACTTAAATGATACGTTGAATATTTTAAGTTATCATATTTGTTTATAGCTTAGCAGTCTTAACAAAACAATTTATTGCCTAAAAATGAGAACATTGCACCAACATAATAATACCGTCTTAATAAAAATATGAATTTAGTTTTACTATTATTAACAATAACAAATAAACTACAAAACTCAATTTGCAAACCTCAAATGTTTACATTACCTCTTTTACTTACCCAATTTCTAAACATAAAAGATCACATTTAGTTTTCTAATCCATAAAACAGAACTTACAGCGTTGAGATTTTTCTGTGTGAAAATGATTCAACGACAGAGTGCTTTTAATTAATACACTCTCAAACCTCACAAATAAATACAAGCAATTGGAGCTTAAAATACATACAAACACAAYTGGTAAAGTAATTTTACTTTGATTGTATCAGGAAGTGTAGATTACCCATTCACAATATTAAATAAGCTTAAGTAGTTACTGTAGAACCTGGCAATTTTTTTATCTGGTTACTTGATTAATCAACAAATCAATAGATTAATCAATTACTAAAATAATCTTTAGCTGCATTCCTACTTCTATCAGTTAATATCAAACATGATGTAACTAAGAACAACTTTGTGTTGGTTCGCAAGGATCCTTTTCCACAAAGTACAAGTTAAACTGCTAATTTGGGTCTGACAATCAGTGAAAATATCAGTGTTTTTGTAATCAAAAGCAAAGTTACTTCAAATTCTTTCCATTTGAGTTGTTAAATTACAAATTAATGCAGTTACAGATAGTAAAAATAGTGTTCAAAACCTTTACTGCCATCCTAGGTTTTTGCTGACAGGTTTTTCCTCTCACAGCCAATTACTAAACCACAAACGCTCAACGCTCATGCAAAGTCAGATTTTTATCCTTTTAGACGTCTGTGATGGAGGCTGGTATGAAACGGTGGCACACTGACAGGTGAAAAAGTGCTGCTCACTGTTTTTTATTTTAATTTGAATAGACTTATGTCTGTTCTGAGTTAATGCTTTATGACACTTCTGTTTGATTATTCAAATAAAACTTCACATACGGTTTTTCTCTCCATGACCCATAAAGTTGCTAATATTGATATTTACTTTTAACCCTTTTATTTTGTTCCTGGCTTTCTAACAACACATTACTGGGTGGCCATGATGACTATAAATTATACATGTATAGGCTCTAATATGTAGGTTAAAGTGCTTCAAGGCCTGTTTCTTCGTTTGCCAAACAGGGCAGCACCCAGAGGCTGGAAATGTAAGGCAGGAAACTGTAAAACTAACCAGCTAGATTAATAAAAACGTGAACAGAAAGCTTCCAGTTCAGAGCAGCTGGTTTTGATAGTTTCATACACGTTTTGTACAATTGTGACTTTAGAGTTCATTTGCGAACAGGCGGCAGCCTGCTGGGAAACCCTACGAGCAACACTCCTGAGGCTGAGTCTAGCCAAGGTTTATATGTTGCAGATGGAGTGGGGGATCCTGGGACAGAGTAGATGAGTGGGGCTCCAGAACTGGCCCCGGCTTAGTTATAATTTTATGCTGAATTGTAACGAATAATGTTTTGTTGATTGTGATTAAAATAAAAACAGCAAGATAAAAGGAAAAGCCTTGAGTTCGTAATGAGGTTCACGAGCATCGTTTGCATTCAGTAGTTTTTCATCAAAATAACTAGAGCTGAAAGAATGAGATCATTAATCAAAGTACTTTAATCATACAAATATACAGACATTTTCTTGCCTATTAAATAATAAATATCTTCTGGTTGCTTCCAGCTTTACAAACAATTATTCTGTTGCTGCTTCTCTCTCAGTTTTCTTATTTTATTCTTCCAGCAACTTCGTTTAGTTTAATTGTGTAGCTTATTTTCTATTCTGCTTAATCGATATGACGGAATAAAGGTCAAATTAATATGAAATTGTTTTAAAGAAATTGTGAATTTTGAMAGCTAATATGGCTTTAAATTGTTCAGTGATTGCGAACTTTTATTAAAAACGAGTTAGACAACTGTATGAATCGGATCCACAGCTGAGCCGTAACAAACAAACAGTTTATGRACCTCGGCGTGTGTCTTCTGCTCTGTCACAGCTGGTCATGCCAGAGCTCAGGAGGGACGCTCCTCTGGTACGCTGTTACAGACGGGCCTGGACTGAAGCTGTATGCTGCAGTGACAAAAGCACATTCAGGCCGGGACAATGGGCAGCTGACAGCCTGGGCTGTGTTTATCACTCAGCTTTCACTTTCTTTCATGCTGCCTCCTCATATTTATTGTGTTTGTTGTCTATGTGCTTCTCTGTCTCAGTCAATTGGCAAAATTTATTGCTTCAAGAGCATAACTCTGCCTCGTGTTGCACAGTCTTTAAATACAGAGTGTAATTCTGTCATCGTTTTGGKTAACATTCATCAGTAAAGTGCTGGTTCGGTTTTAAGATGCCGTTTTTGATGCCTTTGGATTTKTGGGCTGTGACAACAGTTTGGATGTGCAGAAAATGTCACGCAGTCAGATTTTTGTTATAATACAATAAGCAAACACTCTCACTGATTTGTTTTGTTTGTAAGATATTAATAAGTATATCATGATAATAATATCACAGAAAATAATCAAATTCTAACAACCAGAGACCAAACAATGTTCTGGCGTCAAAGCATTGTATTGGGCAAATGACTTAAATGAGCACTTTATTATGTGAAATCCTCGATTGTCAGCACAATCAGTGCTTAATTGCAGTCCTTTTCAAGCAAAAAACAAAACATGCTTGTAGATGTTTTTCATCACATTTTGGTGGGAATTTTAGCTTTTGATTCAAAGGCAAATGCAGTTCTGAAAGAGGTTGTTTTGTAGAACTTAAGCTAGTATACAAAACCTCATATTAATGGTAAAATGCATTGATTTACCATATCACCTAACCCAATTTATGCCTGCAACGTGTGTAACTGTTAAACACTAACATAAGCACTCATTAGCTTTTATCATGGTGCTTTTGTAAAACAAAGGGAACTTCAGTAAACCAATAAAAATATTGTGAACACTTACTGTATTTATTCATGTATAATACTAGAAATTTAACCCTAAAAATCATTCATAAAGTGGGGGGATAGTATTATACACATGTTATTTTTAGATTTTTATGCTTTGTAAGCTCAAAAAATGATCCTATTATACATGAATAAATACGGTAAATCTATTTTTTACATATATAAAGGCCTAGCATTCATTKAAAAAATGCATATTGTTATGCCTGACTTTTAGACTATTCATCTTGTGTTAAGAAATGATGGAGTTGTAGCCATTTTATTCATTTCCTGAAAGTAAAGTTGGATGTAATAWAGTGCTACTTAATACGTTCTGCATCCATCAATTACGTTTTGAAGGTTTTATTAAAATCCGTTAAGTAGTTTTTGAGCGTTTTTTTGTTTTGTTTTTTTGCAAACTGATGAGACAGAGTTGACTTTAAATACTTAATTGCAAAAATTAAAGTTCTTGTAAATCTGGGTACATTCAYCATGAGATGTTTTTGGAAAGGACACACCCAAACGCAGACATGGACAAAAACATTATTATTTCTCCTTCGCCTTTCGGCAGTGCTTAATAAGTATAATCCAGAGATGTGACTCATCCGTGGCCAGGAGATGTGGCAGAGGAGAGCAGAGCAGTGTTGGTGGCAGGCAGCACAGRGAAAATTGGACCCGACACGAAATGTGAAGCTAACGTGAAGCACAGAGGAGTCACTCTGCTGCACTGCAGACCCCAGCGGCTCCACGAAGTTCGCTGGTTTTTGTCCTGTGGCTTCCACATCTGCACTAACTTGAGTAAATCAGACCACCTTGACTTTGTTGAAAACATAAAGGTTGATTAATAAACTGAGAATCTGATATGGTGTTTATTGATAGATGTTGACAGTTCAGTTCACGACCTTGAACTGTTTGAAGGTTAATGTTTCAGCAAGCTGATTCTGCAGTTCACTGTTTTTCTTTTCGTCCATCTATGTTGCAATCACATGCTGCTTTGCACCTCTGTGTCCTAACCTTTAACCAGCCTTTTGCTTTTGTAATTTCTCCCTTCAGCTTTGCTCTTGCAAGTTTGTGACAAATACGCAAAGGTTATCGTATTTTTCTTCCCCTCTTTTCTGTGTCATTACATTTAACCCAGTTTTATTTTTATTTTGCTTCTGAAGCCAGAGGGGGGTGGGGGGATCCTTTCTGTTTTCAGCAGCAGTGTTTTTGGAGACAAATGGGGTGTAATTCCTGCACAACCTCTTTGATTTCTTCTACTGGTGGAAGGAGAAAAGCAGGTGGAGGTTGAGAGGAGGAGGGAGTTTATGCTGACCATCCTTTCTTCCCCCAGAGAGAGACATCTGCCAGTTGACCTATCTCTAGCAAAGGAAGTAAAAAAAAAAACAACAAAAAACTGATGGGTGGAGACATTACATTGTTTATTTCCTGCAGGAATTAAACGGTTCATGGGTAGTTTTTGTTAGTGTGAGGGACTTTTTTCACCCCTCTCTCCATCTGCTTTTTTTAAGTCTTAATTTTTCTTGGCAGCCATTTGTGTGTTGTCAGGCACTGCAAGGGTCGCAGAGGAGGAGGTCAGTGTGTCTTTGTTGATAAGGCTGGGTGCATTCTCAGTCTGTGTTGCTGTTAAAGATTATATTCCCCATCTGAATTGTATTTTAGCAACTGTACTTCTGCTGTGTTTTCTCTGACTCTTTGACCTGTCACATATTCATTTCACAAGCATATTTTTTTAAATGGAAAGTTCTTAATTGTGAGTTTGCTCAACTCTGGTGTCCATGTGATGTAAATGTCGCCGTGTAATCGGATGACTGTCTAGTCGAGAATTTATTGTTTGCATGCGGACATTTCCACTGACCTAATTTGTTGTGCTCGTGCACAGAATATACCAAACTTCGATTATTCAAGCAACACTATTGGCTGTGAGTTGTTCAAGTGGGTAACTGCTCTGTGGGCGCTTGAGTATTAGAGATGGGTACACAAACATAAACACACTTCAGCTTGATTTTATGACTTCCAGTGATAACTGACACCCCACATTCTGCCTGTGTATATTTTAAACACCAAGGCTTAAAGGCACAGTGTGTAGGATTTTGTCAATTCTTTTAGCCGAAATTGAGATAATCACTAATGACAATAATAAAAAAAACATGTCTAATCATTGCAGACAAAGACCTTGTTTTATTATTTTTACCTTATAAAAAGCTGTTTATATCTCCATGGTCCCAGGTCCCCACTACAGGCAGCCGCCATCTTGCACCGCCATCTTGTCTACGAAGGCTCATGAAGGACAAACTGCGGTGGCGGCGTAAAAACTGTTTTAGTTTTTATACTATAAATGTAATATTTGTTGTCTGTCATTGTAGCTGGGATAATTTTACTTATTAAAGCTCATAATCTTACCACTTGAAACATCACTAGCCCTGAAGCTGCTGGTAGACATCGCGGTTGGAATTATCAAAGGTTTTTGACACCTGAGAGACACCGTAGCAACTCCTTTGCGTTTGGAAGCGGGGGGTGGGGGGAGGACCAGGGAGGATGATTCAACCACTCAACCACTAGATGACGCTGAAAACAACAAATCCTACACACTGTGCCTTTAACAGTCACTGCTAGAACAAGCTGTACAAAAAAACATAAACAACACTTTTTTTGTAAATATTTCTAAATTTTCCTTCGCTTTAAGGAATTAATTTGATAACTGTTACATAATTCAGCTAATTGATTTGATTAAAGTCATTTCGTTTCCTGGTTAGTCTTTCTCTCCCTCCTTATGCTGGGCTGTCCTGATTTTCCACACACAGATTTGTTTGCAGGGCCTCTAGTGCCTCTGCTGAGGTAATTAATAAGGTGTGAGGTGCGTCGGGTGTGTGTGTGTGTGTTTGCGCTGCAGGTGTTACCGTGTTTGCATCTGTGTGCTGCTGCCGCCTAATGCCAGGTCACCAGGCCGGAGCTGAGTCTATGCCAATGCAAGAAAAAAAGCTGTTGTCAGCAGACGCACACGCTTAATGCTCACAGTCAGCATAATAACAGACTACAGGATTCCTCTACGGGGAAAGCTCATGGGGAACATGTTCTATAGTATGGATTTTTGGAAAGGGCAGGACCAGATTTCAACACTGTTTCTAATCAATGTGTTTTTCTTAGTTGGTTTTATTTTTCTAAATGAGGGCATTTAATGAAAACTAATAGCTCATTTACTGGTAATGAAAGTATTTCTTTGAGATTAACTCCTCCAACATGTCGTTTATTTTGAATCCTGGTTTCTCYTAGTTTTAACTCTACACTCTACCACCCAATGCATGGAACTGTGGCTGAACTGCAGAGCTCCTTCAGTGACAGACTGCTGCATCCTAAATGCATAAAACGTTACCGCAGATCATTCCTCCCACCAGCTGTTAGACTCTATAACCATCACCACTCCCAACAATCATGATAAGCATCCATGTTTGTGTTTGCATGCCAAACAGCTCTACCTCTCAATCATTACCTAAATAATAACCAGTGGCAATTGTACTTTGTACATCGTTTTTCCTGTACTGGAACCCTGACTTAATGACAGAGTTTGACTCAATTTGCCCACCCCTGAGTTCGACTCATTTTGCACACCCCCTCGAATTATGAGTCCGAGTCTGTCTGTAATTTCGTATTTTTCTGCACGGTATCTTGCTTTTATTTTTATTTTCATTTTTATCTAATTTCATCTTGATAGTCTGGTACAGCAATTATTATCCTATATTTATTTTTTATTGTTACTATCTTTAATTCGATTATTATTGCTACAGTTGATAGCAATATACTCTTTCTGTGGATTGATGTTTGTATCTCCTGCTGCTATCACACCTGAATTTACTCATGCAGGACAATAAAGGCTGTTTCTATTCTATTCTATTTAGTGCTCCATCATTCATTCTGGCACATTTTACTAAAATATTATCTAACATTTAATTACACCCACAGATATGATCAAGATATCTGCCTGGGTCGATCACTCTTGAGAACCACATTTCTCTCATCTCTTTGGTGTTTAACAACATTTCTTCTGCCTTTTTCTTTCTATCCATCTGCCTTCTCCCCTGTTGCTTTTTATGTTCTTCAACATCCCTACTGTTATTCCTCCCTGCCACTTTCATCCACATCCTCCATCCTTTGATATATGACTTTGAAGTAATTTGTTAAGCTCCATTTTGTCTTTCTCAGGAGCTCCTGTCATACACTAAAGGTGTCTCAGGAGTTATAAAGACTAACTCATTTCAGTAAACTGTGTGTGCAATTTGACCTACTGTCAAGTAGAAGAGACTAGCCTGAAAATTAAGTCATTTTACAGGATATTACAAAAATCTAAAAGATAATTTTCTTTACTACTGGAGAAAGTTGAAAAAGAAATGTATTGACATCAACCTCTTTGGTAATTCAACTTTGCATTTTTTCCCCCACAGATTGTGTTTGAAGATCTTTGAAGTGAAATGGCTTTATTTAAGAACAACTTCTGGGTGAGTAGCTTAAAAATACAACTTAAACAATAAGTTTGTTTTTTAATGCTTACAACAAAATAAGGTGTTCAGTTAAAGATGTGGGTTTACATACTGAATATATCACCTGTTGAGGAACTGRACAGTTGTTTAGGAGGTCTTTGTAGCTGGCTAATTTACTGGTTTGCAGTCAAATGGCCAGTTTCCAGGTTGTTGCCAAGCAGATTAGAGAAATAAATGGATTGGATTTAGTTGCAAGAAACTTTCATTAGCACTTTTTTAATGAGRCAATTCTAGTATTGGTTTGAAGCCAATGAATGAAGTTTAACTTTTTTGTGCTTTTTAGTCAGGAAACTAGTCTGTGTCTGTTTGATACTTGACATAACCGTACAATGCTTTGATAACATTTTGGCCGGAGGRAAAGCAAATCATTTGTGATTTTTCTCAAATTAAACCAGCTCAGAAGAACTGATACAGTGCCCCCCCCCGCTCTATTTTTTTGTACACAAATAAAATAAAAAAATAAATTAGAAGAAAACATTATAAATGTTTCGACAAAATATTGTATATGTTTCCTGATGAGCAAAATAAATAATTTATAATTATTGATGTGTAAACTTCCATTTTACTCATGAGCGTTTTCGTGCGAGTCACTTCCGGGTCATGCTGTGTTCGCCACCCCAGATTCCCATACACGACTCGTGAAGATTTTGGTCATGCGCAGTAAGTCCTCAATGCAAAAGTATAGAGTGACCTGTGTTCGCAGCTGACCTGGGAACACACACCGGTAGTGGATGGGTCCACCTGTGTCGACGACTCGACGTCATAAGGCGGCAGCCGGTAGGGCAATACGAGGTGGATTTTGGAGAGCAACAAAAGAGAAATGAAGGATAAAACAACACTGTAAGTCCCTTATATCTAAACCTTTTCAAAGCAGAATATGAG
>NW_013952443.1:2196820-2205702 GCF_001266775.1 Austrofundulus limnaeus | reverse complement strand
TTTACCTTAGAGGTGCAACACTTTGTTGCTATTAAAATAACATTAATTGTTCTCTATATATTAAATATATATTTAAAAGCTCACTTGTAGCCATCTCCATATTGAATTAAATTTGTGAATTTATTGTTTTAGGTTTGTGACACCATCTTGAGACATTCACAAGCACRGTGTAGCACATTGTGCYACACTGCTGCAGGCAGACAGGTTCYTGMAGGACAGTTCTCTGAAGCAGCACTGAAGACCATGGAGGCTCACCCAATGCTGAACAGGACCAAGAAGTCTGATGTAGTTCAGGAGCTGCAGTGGTGATGTCTCTGTCCCAGCTGCTCTTCATGGAGAACAATCTGCAGGACATCTTCAGAGACTATGTCTCTGCTGAAGATTCTCATCACATCTCCTCTGACCACGGCTGAATCTGAGAGGAGCTTCTCAACACTGAAGAGAATCCAGACTTTCCTCATGTACACAACATCACATCTCACTGCACTGATCATGCTATATAGAGAAGAATCTGGTTAAAACATCCCTGACTTTAACCAGAGTCATGAAGAAATTTGCTTCTCAGTAACAGAAGAGCAAAATTTATGTACAGAGAATAAAACACTACATGACATCGTAATGCTGTTTTATTATTTTCATTTGTTTAATAAATACACTGTTGTGATACAACTTAGTACATGTTTGTTTGCTTTTGGAGATGAGCCTATTTTGGAGTTGTAGCCCCCCCTGGAGAAAAATCCGCCAGCCGCCACTGTGCTAGAACTGTTTGTATTGTCCAGAACTGAGACCCTTGTATTTTCTTTCACTGCCCAGATATTTTATTAAATCTTTCAGGTGTTTTTGTATTTCTCTTCCCCTTCTGTCTGCCTCTTTTTGTTTTTTGTTCCTTCARTTTTTCTTTTTGTTTTGTCCCCACACACCTGCTACATCTATTTCAGGCGTGTCCTACTTCTCTTTCTCTTCCACCTGCACTTAAAAATGTCTTCAGGTATACGTAGTTTTGTATGGTGGACTAAAGTCAGGTGCTTCTTTATAATGAATTTTCTTTGACAAAATCTTGCTAGTGATAGTGACACATTTTAAGTCTTTTGGTTTCTGACTCTGTTTTTTGGATTTCGGGTGACATTTTCACTTTTAACCTGTTTGAAAAGACACCTCAAACCTCTGATCTGCATTTGTTTGATGTTACATATTTTGTGTTTTAGCATAAATTAAAAATGACTGAGTTCAGAAATGTTCAAAATGTATGCATATTCACAAGTTCTTGGTCTTTGTACAAGGAGAATTTAGCCCTTGTGTTTGTTGCGGTTAGTGCATTTGAGTAGCTCTGCTTTYTTGTTTTTCCTTAGAAAATAACAGTAATTTTTGGAGCAAATGTGAGGTAATACAAAAGTAAACACAAAACAAGAAGGGATGTTTTTTTAAACCCAAAAATCTGTGTAAACAAATGGCTCTTTAGTTAATTAATCAAAGAAGTCACTTGGGACCAAGTCTCAAACTGAGCCTTGTCTTGTTTGGCTGAAGATAATTTGCAGTTTCTTAAAAAATGTCTTCATCAAGCTGTTCTTTTCCCACTAACTACRTAAAATATGTGCTTACAGCCCACAAGGGAAAGCAATCCGCTATTAAAAAAAGTACATTCTTATTAAATAAGGGTGCTGCTCAGCCATTTGTTTCATCATATGAATATTCACTACTCAATTATCCCCAAAAATTGAATTAGAATTCCCATCTGAGAAATTTAAGATTCATTAAATCTGTTATGCATATTTAACAAATAATTTATTCTGTTAAAAATTCATCCCAGCTTTCAGTTGAACCACTGATACAGTATTGAGGTTTGAAGTTTTTGAATGGTGTTAAGCTTGAATTGTTGACCTCATCCTKCAGTTAAAAGTAAGGACATAACTCAGTTGGTGTCTTACCCCTAATTTACACTAGTTGTGTTTCCGCTCCGCTGTGCAGTTCGCAGCCGTTCGTTTGCGCCCCAATTTATACAGCATCCACTCTGCTCCGGTGCAAAGCGCAGAGGAGGTCCGAGAAGCGTKTGCAGGAAATGCGAGATTGTGCAATAAATCTAGTGATAAATGTAGAAGTCAGAGCAAAATAATTAATTCTGTGGAAGACGGACTCCAAACAGCTCAAACTGCACATTTATTCTTTTTGAAACTTCTGATTTCAAAATAAAATCCACATGCATTATGTGTGTCTGCATATGCTGCATGCTACTGTACATGTTGCCATCTGCTTCCCAAACAGAACAATACATTTTGACTGTGTGTGTGTGTGTGTGTGTGTGTGTGTGTGTAATAGCTAGAAATTCAACAAACTTAGTTTGCCTTTGGTGAATTATTTCGAAAATAGTGAGAATCTAATTTTAGTGGATCGCCGTCCACTCACCACCGCCCTGAGCCAGTGTAAATACTCGTTGATTATAACGGCTAAGGAGGTACCCAATCACAAGTAGGGCCAGCTCTGCCCACACTATGTACTGCAGAGACCCCTACTTGGTTCCGCAGTTTTTTGTGGTTTTTTTTTTGTCCCAGCCTCCATCCACCCACAAGACATTTAAAACTTTCTGCTATTGCAGAGTTACAAGATCTCAGTCCCAATCCCGTCATCAGATTGTTTTATCTTTGCAGTGTGTTAAGTTTACAGAAACTATGTATTCTTGTTCCAAAGTGGGGCCCAACCAAAAAAGCTGGACTAGATACTGTCCAAGAAGATGCACTTACTGTTTCAAAAATAATAACAGATCTACAAACATGAGACCGTATATTTGGCCGTTTCTCAGTTTAATGAGGCCAGCATCACATCTCTCTTATTACTTCTGAATCTTGCTTTTCTGTTGTGGTTGTAAAAACAACAAATAATATTTCYCTTCATGTTCCTACTTTACCTTTAATCTCTTTTCTCATATTAGATCTMCTGTCCTCTTTTCTTCCACCTTTTCAGACATCTTTTTATCAATAGACACAGTTTGATATGAAAATGATTTTTAAATCCTACTTGCATTAAATTGTGGAGCATAAATAAATATTTGAAGGATAGCCATGTATTTTCAGGAACTATTTAGTTTCCTTAATTTTGCACAACAGAGGAACRAATTTTGAATGTGAATTGTTACAATACAGAACAAAAAAAGTAATCTGTGCTGCAGTGATGTTGGTTACCTGCTCCTGTTGTTACTGATGCCTCTCTGCTTTGGGAGTGTTCATTCTGCTCAACCTGCCCAGTAAGCAGGAAAAGTTTGTGCGAGTCAGCAAAACTCACAGCTGCACTGACAGACAGTTCAGCCAGTTAAATGGCTTCATGATGCTGTCAGTGGCAGAAGTTTGGGAAACAAATGGCTTCTTTTTGACAGCGGCTATGAAATAAGGCAGTTGCATTATGCAGTGTACTGATCAGATGTGTTTGGAGTAATTGTTTGTGTCTCATAGACGCAAGATGTCTTTTGTTGTTTAGCACTGATGAAGCTTTATCCATCAGGCCCACCAATCAGTGCCCCCCCCTTCCCCGACCCCAATTTATCTGAAAAAAGGGGTGTCTGGACATACAAAAATGGTTATTGCTCAAAAACTATTAAACATAGGAGCTTCAGGTTTGTTTGTTTTTTTAGCTCTGATGAAGCTCTATCCATCAGACCCACTAATCAGTGCCCCACCCCCCAACAAAAAAGACCACCACCCAAACCAGTACAATTTTGGGATGCACCTAGTAGCATGACATTAACTGTATTAGGAATAAAGTCTTCTGAGTTTTTGTGCATTTGTGCATGCGGGGGTCATTATTTTACCACTATGCGGTATCTAGTTTAGAAAATGGATAAATAATTTCTCCTTCCTTTGGAAGTAAACCTCTGACCCTCATCAGTGGTCCACTGCTCCTGAATCTTCGTGAGAAACTWGTTCACAAACAGATTTTACACTTCCCTGTGAACCTCCCCCAAGTTTCTTTCGTCTCAACTCCCGTTTGCCTCATTGTCATGATAATGAACTTGATCATGCATGACCAAACTGGTCAACTTAAGTGATGAAAAAGAAATCAGCCAGAGGGGAAAGTATGGGGGAGTTGCACATATCAGATATGAAGAAGTTTCATAAAGGATCAAGGAATACATTAGGGAACTCTAGAGCTTTTGGTCGGTGTCCAGCTCCTTTTGGAATTTGCGGTCAGATTGTTTAGCATAAATCTGCATCTACAAATGCCATCTTTTCTTTCATCTGCTCGCTCAAACAGGGATGTTTACACTTTTACACGAGTGAAGTTTTGCATCCCTTCTAGAAGACTTGTAGTTTAGTCACACTTTGTCCTTAGGCACGTTTTGTTTTTTGCACCTCACAGCCGTAGCAGATTCAGACACAATTCAGCAACTTCCTGTACTTGTAACCCTGATCTACTGAAATCCTTATAATTCAGAATTCATGTTATCTGAACCTGTAATTCCCCAAAATTCTCATAGTTTGTGCAGATCATGCAAAAGTAAAATTAGTGCCAACAACCCTTGAACATCCAGTGGAGGGCAAATCTCTTAAATTTCCAGCATTTACTGTATTTACTGGTCCACCCATGTGGAGATAATGGACAAAAAGGGCTGTTTGCCAGAGATTAACATAATTGCAGGTAGAGTTTTTTTTACAATAACAATAAATTTTGTCCATTTGACATAAAAGCCACAAAACAACAATGATGAAACAGTATTTGAAATCAGAGCATTAAAGAAAATTGCAGGAAGCTTACATGAGTTATTGAAAATATTGTGCAATTCAGAGTCAGGTGGTCCAGCAACAGTAGTGGCACTTTTGCCTGACCTGCTTTGAGTGAAATAAACAAGATAACTGCTTGATTTTTAGGATAAAACAGCAATTGTTCAAGCAATATCTCCTGAACATCATCTGCATTGTAACACTGATTCTGCTCACATTTTTTCAAATGAATCACAAGTTTTCATGGTGGCTGCCATCAAACGCTTTGCAGAACCCTTTGAGCTTTGTAAGAGACAAGCTCTCTTTGTCTCAGCCAGCAGTGGTGGTCAGGTGCTGCATTCAGCTCTGAGGAGGCAGGTGTCTGGTTGGTTGGTTGGTTGGTTGGTTGAACCTGGCAGCTCACCTTTCTGTGGCGGGGTAGAATTTCAACAGAAGGTATCCGACATCAAGAAGGAAAAGGCAGAACTGGAGAACTCCTTCAAACACATTGTTTTATTATAAGCACCAAAGCCACTGATAATACAGTAATGCACTTAAATATTTTCATTGGAAATTTGTGATATGTTTATTAAGGGTATTGCTTAGTCTCATCAGTTTTATTCCCCAAATTTGTTAGCATAATATGTTTTACACTATAAAAAAACGTTTGTTTTTCAAACATTTTCTCACAAGTTTTTGTGTATAAAGTTTGAAATGTATGAGGACACTGAGATTTTTATTGTTAGACACACGATTGTATAAACATTACATAAAAATTAGAAACGCCAGCTTTTTATATATGTTAAGTTTTGTTTTTTGTACAAGTTTGGGACATTTTTATTTTAGCTGCCGTTTTACTTCATCTAAAAGACTGAGGGTCAAGACTGGGTTTAGAATTTCACACAAGGATTTATGTCAGGGTTAGGTCAAGGGGTTACGCAGGGCATTGTGTCAGAGAATGTCCTCACAAAGACACCTTTATATGTGTTTTATGTCTTAAAGTAAATTTTAATTTTAAATGCAATATAATTTTGTCAAAACAGATGCAAATATTCACTCAAGCTTATTGTATTCTTGTATTGAAGAATAAACTATTGGAATCACTGTTCAAACTACAGTTTAATCTGTAAAATATGTGTACAAGAGTTGCCTGTGCCAAGTTTAAATATCTAATGAACGTATCAAAACACAAAGGTAATCAGTTTAATGTAAAAAAGAGTTTTTTGTATTGTGCAAAACTCATAAAAAATTAACCATAATCTTTATTAAAAGACAGTTCAGTTCTTGGTAACACTTTCTTTTATGGTACCCTTATTACCATGTAATTACAAGGTAATAAAAATATAATTAAATGTAATTACTACTTTATTACCATGTTATTACGTGGTAATTAGGGTACAGTTTTACTATGTAATTGTCTGCAGTAATGTAGCACTTGGTAATGTATTACAATTCACAATGYAACACCTAAATAAGTAGTAGGTAATTTGGACAGTTTTAAAGTTTTATTTTATTGCAATTAACCACTAACCCCAAAATTTAGTTGCATCCTTTTGGTTATAAATAGTGTTGAGTTACTATTGAATAGTAATTTGATTGTAGYTACCCAATAAAGGTAGTTTTACTAACAGTAGTTTTTCTTTTGTACCCTAATTACCACGTAATTACATGGTAATAAGGGTACCATTAAAAAAAAAACATTACCCAGTTCTTTTGGGTATGCTGTGCAAAAACAGTATAGTTCTGAAATGTTTGTAATAGTTTTAATACAATACTAATACTTTTTTGGACATTGTAAAAAATACACTAGAAAGAGATTGTGTGCATCCATGCCTTAGTGTAGGGGGTAGGCTCAAAGTGAATTAAGCCTTTCTACATATCTCTCATAAACAAGGTTATGAGGAAAGTTTTACCAAGGTATTTTCTCATTTCCACATGACACGTCACCCGTAACACATCAGTTTTACCTGGTGATAGCTTCTTAACCAAACCCTGGGTAGTCACTGCTTCACCTCCGATCAGTCAGGGAACTTTTTAATCGGCCCACTCACTGTTCTTCGGCGAAAAGGTGTTATTTCGGACAACTTTTCGTCTGTTTCGATCCTCACCAGAAAGATTCAAGCTGATGCATCCGGTTCCTCCTTTCAAAATAAAATCTCCCCTCGGGAGGTAAAACACTTGGAAACTTCCAGTCTCGGGTGGGACAGTCGGCGGCGTGYCGCTGTCCYGGCCGTTAGATCTCCCTAATTGGCTTATGGGCAAGACCTAACGAGCCAAGCTGGCTTCTCCGGAGAGAAACTCAGCCTTCCTTCCCAGTTTGGCATCCAGGAAGAAGTGTTCCGTCACTCAAAGGCGTCCGTGTTAGTAATCGAAGCGGACGACTTTGGTTCCGCCCTCAGGCTTAAGATGAGTCAGGAAAAAGAGGAAAGATAAGACTTGCTAGCCAGGCGCCAGCCAAGGTTAAATTCTGTGGTTATTCACAGCAGAATATGATAACATTTCTTTTCAACTTTTCTTCTGATAGACTCTAAGAGAAATCACTGCAAAACATTTATGATGATTAATTAACATTTCTGTTTAAGTAATCAGTCTGAACCATTCTGTTATTCCAGATAAATGAAAGATTTTCTCAGGAAAAATTCACAATTATATTACTGTGTTCCCAGTAAAATAAAAACAGTGATTTATTCAAAAACACAATGAAAACATGGTAATGATTTTCTCTGTGATTTTTTTTTACCATTAATTAATCTTTTAGGCATGATAAAAGAGTAGAAGTGATTCCACTTCCTTGTGACAGTCATTATTATGATTTAACAAATGCATAAACATTCTTAGTTAAACAACAAATGAATCATGAACAGAAAAGATTGTTCTGTCCATTATCTGATTAAGAGACCTGAGAAATTCTCCTAGGGTTGAAATGACCTGTCACGGCCTAAATAGAGTTCAGTTTGTGACAGAGTTCCTGCCTTCTCAGTAGGCCTTTCCGAGGCCTGCTTCGAGGCAGTAAATCTTGTTTCTTCACTCGAGGTGACCCCTACATTAGCATTGGTCTTTTTTTTCTTTTTTTATCTTATCTCCTCAACCTGATCACCTGTTTCTCTTCTTGCCTGCTGGGATTGAGTTGCCCGGCCTGCACATTTAATTCTGCATTGCCTGCTTTCTTTTGAAGCTGTGTAAAGTGAAGTGTGAGCCCGTGTGCTGACCCTTTCTTTGGCATTCCAGCCATTCCCCT
Organism: Austrofundulus limnaeus; assembly: GCF_001266775.1. Lineage (NCBI taxonomy): Eukaryota > Metazoa > Chordata > Actinopteri > Cyprinodontiformes > Rivulidae > Austrofundulus > Austrofundulus limnaeus. The sequence goes on along the minus strand of NW_013952443.1, from coordinate 2,197,779 downwards.
GGTACCTGGGAAAGGGTTCTGCTCTCCTCAAACGGGGTATTTTTAGTCCCAACGAACAGCTGGCTGTGTTCCTGTCTGCATAAGGAGCACAAATGTCTGACTAAAAAACGTGGTGAGGCTGACGTGCCCGCACACCCTTTAGTAGCAGTTCTGCTGCCTCAGTCTGGATTATTATGCAACGACAGTTGTAGTTTTGTGTAATTACACCAGGGATGGGTGTGAGGTGATGGTGTTGTTGGGGTTAAATCTGCTTACCTGGCTGCATGATACGACTTGTCTCAACAACTTCTTTTAACTGTGGTTTTCAGACATTTTAATGGTGCGTAGTCATGTTGTCCTTATGTGTGTGTTTGACAAATGAATATCAGATTAAGGAACCAGTTCTGCTGGAGTGGAGAAGCAAATCAGAGCCCCACGATGTTAGCAGTTGGTTCTGAGATGTTCTTATTTTGAACATAAGCCATATTTGATTAAAGTGATTTATGCATAAACAATCTTCTACAGAAAGGAAATATAGATTTTTCTTATGTGAAATATATAAATAAAAACTATAAATGTTGCATCATACTGAAAGTTCAGTTAGGTAAGACATAGTAGAATATGTGTCCTTGTTATTGCTGATCCCAAATAAAGTACGGCCAGTCACACAAACAAATTCTTCCTTTACCACAACCCCAAAAAAAAGCTAACATGCGGCAATCACAAGACTCCAGTTATCCTCACAGGATCAATTTTAAAGTCAGTGAATTTTCTCAAAATCAACTTAGTGCAGGAAAACATTCAATTACAGTGGGTAGATAGGAGCAGAAAGCATACAGGTGCTGGTCATAAAATTAGAATATCATGAAAAAGTAGATTTATTTCAGTAATTCCATTTAAAAAGTGAAACTTGTATATTATATTCATACATTACATACAAACTCATATATTTCAAATGTTTATTTCCTTTAATTTTGATG
>NW_013952443.1:2192081-2196468 GCF_001266775.1 Austrofundulus limnaeus | reverse complement strand
CATCAAAATTAAAGGAAATAAACATTTGAAATATATGAGTTTGTATGTAATGTATGTATGAATATAATATACAAGTTTCACTTTTTAAATGGAATTACTGAAATAAATCTACTTTTTCATGATATTCTAATTTTATGACCAGCACCTGTAGAATGCACGAGAAACTGCACAATTTACTCAACTGATATTGGAGTTTATTGTGAAATATTGATGATGGACTGTTGGATCTACAAAAACTAAAGTAAGTTTTCTCCCTAGTAGGTTTGGGCCTGTACAAAGGAAACTTTGGTTATTTGTTAATAATTATCTTAATTTGTTAAATTGCAAAATTGTTTGCATGTTTTGCTCCAAATAAGTATCAACGCCAGCGTACCCCTATACATGTACTGAAGCTTTAAAAATAATGGTTAAAGTGAAACAAGTATATGCACCACCTGACTTTTTTCCTCTTTAACATACTGTAATTGTGTCAGTTTGTTTCTTGATGTGTTTCTAACAGAAGATGTGTGCTGTGTTTTTTTATTTGTACCTTTTACAGGGGGAGAAGAATGCCGGCTTCGACGTACTTTACCACAACATGAAGCATGGCCAGCTGGCAACCAAAGAGCTTGCGGAGTTCGCCCGAGAGAGGTAGAGTTTGTGTGTGTTTGTGAACGTCTGTGTGGGAGGAGGCAGCGGTGATGGGATTCTGGGGAGAATTTCTTCCTCCCTGATTCTGTACCAGGCAAAGAAAGACGAGAGACTGCGCCGAGGTGGAGTGAAATGCTCTGAGATTATAAATGAACTGCTTTGAGTTTCATCTCTTGCTGTGTCTAGCAAGGTTTATGTGGTTTGCATGAGTTAGAAGTCCCGTCATCAGCAGAATGCAAGTTGTGCAGAACACCCTTTAACAAGTTTTTTCCTATGCTTTTAATAGTTTTAGGAATTTAGTACTGTTTTTTAAAGAAGAAAATCCTTATATTTTTGTTTTAATTATTTAATAGGATTTTGTTTATCAGTTTTAAAGACATGTGGAGAATCACTTGAAATCAGATAAGCACTGGGGTGATTTTAAACTCTTGAAGTTTTCTTTTTTCTATACGTAGCTAAATAAAAAAATCTGTATCTGCACTGAAAAGAGGTTCCCACAGGAGTTGGTGGTCTCTGTGCTGAAAACCAGCATACTCTGTTAGACCACTGAAATAATCCTGTCATTGATTCAGAACATTTGTGCACATTCCTCATAGGGGAAATTCACTTATCTGCTTGACAGCAGCAGGCAACAAATCAGCGGTCAGGAAATGAAACAGAAGCACTGTGGCTAAAAAGAGGGAGATCCAACAGGAAAGGCAAACATGTTGGATAAATTTCTTCTGCTTCTTTTTTTTCCCTTCCTCTTCCTAAAAGCTTGTATTGACATAAAAACTTTAAATAAAACTCTTGGATCGGTTTGTGAAGTCGAAGTTGACTTGAACAAATAGAGAAATTATTACCTTTTAAGCTATAATCATTTTTGGTCAACAGCAGCAAAGTAGTAATTTTAAAAAATGTTTGTGTGTCATTTAATTAGATTAATTTACAACATTCATTGGATTTAGAAGGCCAACTGTGACAGTAAGTCACTTGTAAGTAAAGAATGCCAGGCCAAGTAGAAATCTCAAGAAGATGCTCGCTTTAGCTCAGAAAATAAATATTACGTCATCTGTTCTCAAAATTGCTCAGCCACCTCACARATTGTACACGCAGTTGCAAAGATTTTATGTCAAATAAGTAAATGAGATGCTGGGAGAACGTCTGTGAGGTATTCAGCATTCAAAGCTCTCCCATAAAAACAGCACCCAAAGAGTCTGCCTTCCAATGGGGCTTTTAGGAAGGTAGAAAATATCTTGCTGTTTGTTTAGTTTCTGGTTTTTAGCATTGAAACAGGATATTGGCATTCTTGCTTTTTCACACAAAAAAATGGACTTGCAACCTGTCCGGTGTGTACACACTCACACACCTCACATAGTGACTAATGGGCACCAGTGATCCTGAAAGGAAGAGGCAGGTTAAGATGATGGATGGATGGATGGATGGATGGATGGATGGATGGATGGATGGATGGATGGATGGATGGAATTTTCTCAACTGTTGTAAATGTTTTGTTATGATGGTGAACTGGACATTGAACTTACTGATGATTAGCCAGCAAGACAAAATTATAATATTAGTGGTATCTATACAGTATATCATCTGGGACATGGTACAGTTGAAGGTTTGCCTAGCCATTGTGGCAACTTAGAGAGTTTTAGAAAAGTTTTTAAAGTTTGACAACGCCACCTGGGGACTTTCACCCCAAGAATAAAACTCATACAAGGCGCTTAGGCTCGTTCTACAAATTATAAGAGAYGGTGTTCCAAAATTAAAATATAAATTTATTAAAACAAATAATACTATTAACATTGATAACTTCATCCTGGTGACAKTCAACTAAAAAAAAAGTTTAAAAAGCGATCACAGGAGGAGGGCATACATGCCACGCTACCGATCGAAAAATGTGTGAGGGGAGGGAGACGACCTCACCCTCCCTGCAATGGAGGCCCCGTCGTCAAGAGGAGGAGACACTTGTGTCCTACGTCGAGTAGACGCCCTACCAAACCTTTCCTCACAACCCAATAAAGTTCATCAGTAACAGTCTGGCTGCAAACTTCTCCTTCACTGAATTAGAAAAAGAGTACTCTGATAGCGTGAATCAATCAGCCCAGCTTCATGCCGTGGCACCAGTAACCTGATAGTTCAGTGAAAGGTCCCAGCAAAAGAAACTGGCTCACTTATCTAGGGCACCCCCTTCTGGTGACTGGCCAGCCAATTTACAGAGAATTTACCTGCTCAGTAAACTTGTCAAAGSTAACGCCCATTCTGCTACACCTGGAACTGCAGTATACTTCCTTTATAGTTTTTATACATATACAATAAGGCAAATTTAATAATTACTAAAATATTAAACATTAAACAAATATACAATAAATATATGTTAAAAAAATCTTTGCTCTGCTTATTATGGTTTGACCTTCATGACAACAGGAGCAGTTTTTGGTCGATAAATAAAAAGTTTATTAGCTTTGTTTGCGGTTATGTGTTCTCAGGAGCAAGTTGCTTTGCAAAACCCTCAAGATGGATATTATCGGTCCTCCACATTTTGTTCTCTACAAGGTTATTAAAATTTTATAAGCATTTTTTTGTGAAAAGGATGTGGTTTCATTTACTTCTCCCACTGACTTGTTTAGTTTTAGTGGATGTCTTGTGTCTGGACCGAAGTAAGCTGAAGATAGAGAACATAACGTATGAGGTCATTAGCACAGGTAATGACTTTGTAATGAAGTGTCGTTGGGGTATTTTATGTTTACCAGTCTGAAGGCTTTTAAAAGAATTTACATCTTAAAGGGATTCATCAACATTAGTCTTGCTGTTGTTCTGTTGGCAACTTTTAAAACAAATGTGCATCCTCTATTTATTTAACAAATGTACCGTCATTCTGCTCATGTTGATAAATTTGTTTTTGCAGGGCGGCTATCGAGGAGACTTACTCCAAATCAATGAGCAAGCTGTCTAAAATGGCCAGCAATGGAAGTCAGCTGGGGTGAGTGCGTCACCTTCATCTTACACTAGAATTTATTCTCCAGGCAATGTTGCTTTTGWAATTATAGATGTAGTGGTCATATGGTTGCATATGACATATGTATGAGTACCATCTGCCTCACCAAATGCTCATATTTATGATTATATTAGCACTTTGTCTGCTATTAGCCTATATGGTTTAATTGGTTTGAGCTGTGTTTATGTAAACAAAAGAAGATGGAAAGCAGGAAAATGGAGCAAAACTCCTCCTAAAACCACAGAAAACATGTTTGAATGACCTGATCCCTTGGGCTTTGATCTTTTAAAAGATTTATTTTCTTTTCTTTTTATTCTTTTCTGTACATGTGTTTGAAGTGAAGTGGACTTTGTGGGTTTTTCATAACTGCATACGCTAATCAAATTGTAGCGACATGAATTGAAATCTGATGAGAAGTGGTGGGTTGTTTGGCCATTAAAAATTATATCTGAGCAAAACACAAACACATTGGAATGAAGAAAATGAACAAGTGTTTTTTGTGTTGAAAACTCCTAATTCATATTATGCATTATTTGAAATCTTGATTTAATAAAGATTGTGGGTGCCGAGCACAGAAAACTATTATTAATCAGTCTTTTTCAGTCTTTCTGTTTAGTATATAGCATTAATCCAGGTAGAAAAAATCAGAAAGAATAAATAAGTAGGTCCTCTGGATGGGTTCTTCTTTAGTGAAACTTTTCATCTCTCTTCCAAGAGACTTCTTCAGTCTGATAAGTTTCAGGTGAAACTCAGCCTTATAAGCACTGCCTCCAC
>NW_013952443.1:2189680-2190699 GCF_001266775.1 Austrofundulus limnaeus | reverse complement strand
GTTTAGGACATTTGCGCCCATGTGGGATGTGTTCAGGGTGTCTTCAGACAAACTGGCCCTCTGTCACCTTGAGCTGATGAAGAAAATGAACGATCTCATCCGGGACATCAACAAGTACGGAGATGAGCAGATCAAAATTTACCGCAAGGTATAGTTCCTGGATGAACACAGTTTTATCTTGTCCTGCGTGGAGCCTCTTGTTCTGATGTAATTTATCTCTCAGAAAATCAAATTACTCCTCTTTTTTTCCCTTCATGGAAATTGCTAAATGTTCCCTTCAAGTATCAAACAGTAACAAGTGGTGCAGCACGACTTACTCTGTGTGTGTTAATAACCCAGACGAAGGAGGACATGGTGGGCACGGTGGAGGTGGTGCAGGCTCTGCAGGTCCAGAGCGGTCACCTTCAGAAGTCAAAGGAGGGTTACCAGGCCAAATGTTTGGAACTGGATCGGCTCAGGAAGGAAGGAGCTCCACAGAAAGAACTGGAGAAGGTTGGTCCAAAGTTTAGCGTTTATTTTGAATTTGCCTGCTGCTGTGACGAACCAATTTTTTATTTTATTCTATTTCTCAACAAAAGTTTTTAAACAAAAGTTAAAATATGTACTTTACACAAAGACATTCCAAGCAGTAACTACTTGTTTGTAAATGTTAAACGTAAATCAGAACTGTTTTTGATGAGCTTGTACTGGAATCTTTCAGTTATGTCTGGGTTGTCATTTTATTGTTGCCTGTCTTATCTGGATTTTTCTATTTAATATACATGTATTTGTGACTCATCACATCGAAATGAGGATTAAGTCAAATTTGGTCAAAATGACCTGATCATATTTTCAGATTCCTGGCTTTAAAAGCTACGTTTTACACTTACATCATCCTGATATCATTAGTAGATCCAGACATATTTTTTAATTTGTCTTGTTGGTTACAATAATACATAAATATTTGGTCTAAATCCTAATTTTATGTAATTTTAATGAGGATTTTTTTTATGTCATTTTAAAAAAGAAACCTCAAATAG
>NW_013952443.1:2170636-2189484 GCF_001266775.1 Austrofundulus limnaeus | reverse complement strand
TGTGTGTGTGTGTGTGTGTGTGTGTGTGTGTGTGTGTGTGTGTGTGTATATATATGTATTTGCTGTCTCTTCCACCCTTTGATGTGACGTTTTAAATGTGAATCTTTATCTGCTTCATCTTTTTCTGACTCACCCTCCCACCTGAAGAAAACCCCCTCGTATCTTTTCATTTATTATCTAACACCACACCATCCCTAATAAAGGAAACCTCAACCCCCTGACTTCTGAGCACCCACCCATTTCCACATGCATGCTGCAACCTGCTCATTACCTTTAATCACTGCCTCCATGCTGCCATGGCTACAGCCGCTGTTACCATGGAAATATTTAACAAATCCCAACGAGCGCTTCTGTGTTTTTATATTTGAAATGATGAACGGAATCCTCAGGACCAATTATCTGCTGTTATAGCTCTKAAGGGGAAGGTCGGGTCTTAATTATGGAGGAGTGTCTGGTACCTGGGAGAGTAAATTGATCTCCCAGGTACTACAAAAAAAAAAAAGAAAGCGATCAAGGTTCTTCTTGGTTGAACGAAAACACAATCATTTAGTTTTTAATAAGGTCAGAAGATTTGAACTATGAGAGAAAAACACTAGTTTAGTTTATGGTAAAGACTGGAAACAAATCAGGTAGCACACAAATGTCTGTACTTATTAATATTTGCAAACAACTCGAGCAAAAATAAAAATACTGTAAGAGTTCCCTGTCATGAATAGAATAGAATAGAATAGAATAGAATAGAATAGAATAGAATAGAATAGAAATAGCCTTTTTTGTCCCGCAGTGGGGAAATTCAGGTGTCACAGTAGCATCAGTACAGAGGTTCACACACTAGTTACTTTACAAACTATAGACAATGCACAAAAAAAAAATTAACACTAACTAGCCATGATACGTCTACTACTAATAAAAATATAATATAAAGAATTGTGCAAGAATAAAAAAAAGATGTTTTATTTTCGAGACAGACTATCAGAATCTGACATTAGGAATCGGAGTTTGCCTGTTTTCAGTGCAAAACAATCTCGACAGACTAATAACTGTAGAGTATCACAGTGCAGACAAGAAAAACAGATGTGCATTTACAGCAGAATTATTTTCAAAGTAAATGGGTAATAAGAGAGCAGGTGGTTGCTCTGATTAGTAATATAAAGGAGTAGTGCAAAATGATTGTTCAGATGAGTAATGACAATGAACAGTAACAGTACAAATAGTTATGTGGGCAGAAGCAGGTGTTTAAACACTTATTGTGATTTTTGTAAACACTTATTGTGGTTTTTGTAAACATTGTGATTTTTGGGTGTGGTGCTGGTTAAAGAGTCTGACAGCTGCTGGGAGAAAGGATCTGCGATAACGCTCCTTTGTGCAAACCAATGAAAGGGTTTTCAGTCTATATGATAGAAGAAAAAAGCTTTAGCTGTCTAAATCCCCCCAAGACACAAAGAATCGCTCCCCCAAAAACCAATGTTTCTTTTTAATGTCTCGTTTTGTCACATGCAAATTTGGATGAACTTTTGTGACGCTATTAAAACGTTAATTTATCACTGTGGCGGATGTTCTTGTGATTATCTTTGAATGAATTTAGCCATTTCCTTCCTCAAGGGCTTTTTGCCTKCATGCAACCAAAACCTGCTGAAATATAAATGCTTAAGAGAAATGTCATTAGAAATCAGAGCTTCAGGGGTTAAATGTCCTGCCCCTTCTTTTGAAAAGTATCAGAAAAGTTTTGTTTTCATTAGTATCTTTTGCTCTAATGGGCAAATTTCTGGACTTAAACAGGGTTCCTGCACATCCTTAAAAAGTCTTGAAAAGCATTGGATTGATCAAGGCTTCATTGGCCTTGAAATGTCTTAAATCAATCTTTCAGAGGTCTTAAAAATGTTAACACATTGAACGTAGGATGACTAATTCATCTCAAATATTACAATAATTAGGTAACTTTTATTTGTTTTTCAAAATAATTGACTGAATGTCTCTTACAGCTAGTTTTGTTTCAAAATAAATATTTGGCTAAAATTGTTGCTAACTTGGTTTTTTCCTTTTGTATTTTGTTGTAAAGTTGGTCTAATTTCATTATCAGTGGCATTAATTAGGTCTTAAAAAGTCTTAAATTTCACTAGCGTTAAGCTGTAGGAACCCTGTTAAAAGTGTACTATTCTGTCCGTTTGTAAGGAAACTGAAACGGCTCAGTTCACAGTTGCTGTTGTCACGTTTAAACCAGGCAAGTGTAAAAGCATTTTTGGAAACAGTTTTTTAGTGCAAAAATAAAATCTAATGTAGATGAAATGAGGAACAGAGACAGCACTGATGATATGACACTACTAAAGGCATTTATGTTGTTAAACTGATAGTTTGATGTCATTTAGTGGTTTTGAAATAGTTTAATTTGCCCATTTAGCCTGTAGAGGATTTCATATTCTACAGAAAGTTTGTTTTCTTCATGTGCGTTTGATCGTGACAATGTCTCTGCTTGTGTAGAGGTTTCAAGAAATCGAGGAGGCTCATTTGCGACAGATGAAACAGCTGATTAAAAGTTACTCCCACTCCATAGAGGACACCCATGTCCAGGTGGGACAGGTGAGTCGGACCCTAAAATCTGCCTTGATGATGGCCCACTTCCTTCCAAACAAAGTATTTGTTCAGTTATATTGTTGTTTCTGTCAGTTTTTTCATATGAACATGAAAGAAATTTTGTATCTAATTTTCTAATTTTAGATCCAGTCTTATGTTTTACATTTTGTGATCAATTATAGCCCTTGCTTTAATGTGTCCCACTCCGTAACATAAACAAAGCTTGTTTAGGATTATGTAAAAGGTGCCGCCCCCCAGGGTGTGACCTTAATGTTTAGATTTACACGTCTTTAGAAGAGGAGATCTCTTTAAAGGGCAGCCTGTAATAGACGCCGGCCTGTGAGAGGACTTTGTTATTATTATGATTCAGATAAGAACACAAGGCCTCAAACAGACACAGGCTTTTAACACTGAAATGGAGCCACAGCTGAACAATAAAGATTAGTTTTCTGCTAAATTATTCTGGCTTCCTATTCTGATCATGTTTTTCTTAAACACGGGATGGAGTTTTCAGAGTTAACTTGTCAGTGATTAATTGTTATTAACCGAAGGTTTAGTTTAATTTCTTATCACAGTAATGACTCCATTGTCTTCTGGGGTTATTTTTAAGTACAACTTGAGCTCAGCAAAATGTGTTTTGTGATTTTGTTTTTAAACCAGATTGCAACCTAACACTCAGTTGGACTCAGCTGCTACATTAGCACAAATTGAATTTATGAGTGTAGCTAATAAAGCTCTAATACACTGTTCTATTCTTCTGACCCGCAGGTCCATGAGGAGTTTAAGCAGAATGTGGAAAACATCGGCATCGATACTCTGATTCAGAAATTCGCAGAACTGAAAGGCACGGGCAAAGACCGGCCAGGTACAACAGAAACCTATAAAACAGCATTTGAGATGCTGAATATTTCATAAATGAAGTTCTCTGTGTGTTTATTTTGCACCTCATGCTGTCTGCAGCTCTGGTTGGGTTTGAGGATTTCATGACAACTTTGACTCCTGAAGGTGGGAAAAAGACTCGAACTAAAGCCTTCAGAATCCCCGGACTCGGCAAGAGGGACAAGGAGCCGGACTCTACGTGAGTGTTAATCCTAATCTTAACACAAACAGCTTTAATAAGTTTGAGCCTGAAGTTTTGACTAGCAGGTCTCTTTTAACCTTTGCTGGATCACAGCAGTAACATTAGAGCTGCTCATGTTTGAAATGCTTTGGATAAAATAAACTGAATCTTTGCAGGTATTTTAAAACAATCTAAAAATAAAGAGATCTGTGCATTCACTTGCAGTTTAGGTTATTATGTCACCCATCATATCAGAATGAGGATCAAGTCAAATTTGGACAAAATGACCTAATTATATTTTCAGATTTGTGGCTTTAGAAGCTACATTTTGATACCTGGATCATTCTGATATCCTAAGCTTTTCCAGAGACATGACTTAGTTTGTCTTGTTGGTTATGATAACACATTATTGTTTGGCCTGAATCCTAATTTTATGTAAATTTATTGAGTAATCTTTATGTCAATATAAAAAGGAAACCTCAAATATTATTTGTATGTTAAGATTTCCCAGTTGAAAAGAAAAAAAAACATTGCTAGCTCACAGGGAAAATTTCAAAAATTTTATGCGTTTTTTTTTTTTTCCTCAAGATCAGGTTTTTTGTTGTTACTGCTCAAAAAAATGCTTCAAAATTTTTTTTGGATTATATTTCAGACAGTTCATTCAAATGATACATTGATAAGAAATATAATGAATTAATATTCATTATATTTTGACCAAATGCAATTTTTGCACATGTTTAAATCAAAACCCTATATCTACATATTTCTCCACATTCCACTTTTGGACTTAATCCTCGTTTCGATTTGATGGGTCACATATTTACTTTCCAGCTCTAAATTCCCACTATGTGTCTTCCTTATGAAACATGTCTAGTTAAAGGTGTATTTTGTCTAAAAGAAGCATCAAATTAATCATGAATGCATCTTTTTTATGATCACACAAAGTCTGTCAGACCAAATAAAGATCAGGGGTCTCATTTATAAAGGATTGCGTGGAAACCATACTAAAAGTGAACGTACGGCCAAAAGGCGGAAATGGCGTACGCCAAAAAAAAATTCAGATTTATAAAACCATGCGTACGCATGTTTCTGCGCATCTTTCCTTTATAAATCACAGCCGCACGTCAGAATTTGCGCACGAGGTCCCGCCTCAGGTTCTACCCTCTACACGCCCACACTCAGCCATAAACAGTCAATGCAAAGTACCTCATGAATGTTAAGATGTATTTAAATCAGTCAGATGATCAATGCCAACARAAGTGATTGGTTCAGACACKCTCCGTCGTGCGTCTGGAGGTTGACAGGTGCTGACTGACAGCTGCTCACGTGAACARATTGTCTGTAATTGACACAGATTTTCCCTCATTTTGCTTTAGAGTAATCTAACAATTTTTATTAATAAAAAAACCTCAGCTTCAAATTAATTTTCCCTCAGAGCCTGCAGGACGATAAAAACAATAAAAATAAAATTAAATAAGTCAGATAAAATTAGAAATAAGTCCACCGCTATTCTCCTCGTCCTCTCCCCCTCCTGCCTGCTCTGCTATCCGCGGCAGACACCCCCGCCCCGCGCGCGCGCACACACGCACCCCCCCCCCGGCGCGTGACAAACACTGGCGAGGTGATGCGCCCTGCGCGTGTATCCAAAGCGTGCCTTTTGCTGTCTGAGATTTGCGCACGGGAATTTTTATTTAAGATTTAAGTTTTTTTTTTTATTTCAAAGGTCCTCGTGGCTCAGCAGCAGAAGCATAAATATTACTGTTAAGAAAGCTGATGATAAAGTTGAATAAAAATCTAAGTCTGATGAAGGTAAATTAAATATCTGACAGTGATCATTACACAGTGTGGCTCTAATTCTTCACTTCACCATCTGTGTCGCAGTTTCACGTCTCCAAAATGAGCGTACGCATGGGTCAGAGCTGGCGTGAGGCACTGCACATTTTCACGTCAAGTTTGGATTTTATAAATCACAACCTTGGCGTAAAAAGTGGCGTACGCAAGTTTCTGGGCTCAAATTGTGCGTACGCCAGTTTTATAAATCCGACCCCTGAAAACTAGCACAGTGCAGGCAAACACTCTTAAATTGGCTGTGCTATTTTCCTCTTGGGATATTATTTTATTTTTTTGCTACTATTTTATTTCTAAGTTAAAATAACTCCCCTGTATGTTTTTTTTTTTTCCTTTCTGTATTTGCAGAGATTCAGCTGTCGCAGACGCACTGGTAGGTATTTGACACAAGCTCAAAAACCACCTGCTCATTAATCAGTTTTACTTCTAAATACCAGATAAATATATCGACATGAATGTTGTGAAGGCTGATGCTCGATTCAAAAAGTGTGGGKTTTTTTTTGTCTGTGGGATGGAAGTAGGAAGGTTATAAGTGTGTGATAATGATGTGATGGATGGTGTGGGGGTTTCCCAAGTTTATTCCTGTACTTCTGAGAAGACGTGTCTGAGATTATCTTCCAGGCACAAGGGAAGCTCGGTGAATGTGTGTAGGTGTGTTTGTACGCGCCGCACTTTGCAAGAGCAGTGAGGGTGTGCGTGTGCGTTGTGTGTGAAAGGGCGATGGCCGTTGCCCCAAAAAAAACCATCTGTCAGACTGATGAGAAAATCATTTTATGATAAACTCTGTAATTATTTTCATACTTTTACATGGTGTCTTCACCATTTGGTTTACAAACAGTCAAATCTACAATCATAGATTTGTTATTTTGATTGGCTGTAAGACACTGGAAACAATAAAATGTAAGTTTTTTKAGCTTAAATGTACACATTTTGTTTTTATTATTTGGAAATGGACAAACATGAGTAATCCGTTTTGTTTTAAAGGAAAAATGCGTTTCTTTTTATATTTATTGACAAATACCATGAGGATGACCTACCACAACACCCTTTATGACCTTTTCCAGACAGTTTTGTTCAGAGTGAAGTCGTCAGATTTACTCACTAAACTAAATTTGTTTACTTAAATATACTGAAGTAAGTCAATAAAGCCCCATGTGAGTCATATATTGGCTGACTTTTTGGGTTTATTTTTTTAAGCACTGCCCTCTTAACCCTGAATTGATTCAATAATTTAAATCCAATTTAAAGTCCACAAATAGCTCTGGGGCCCAGCCATGTCTGAGCTCTTGTTGAACCTACAGTTATTGTAAAAATGACTGACTCTGCAAGCCATGTTTGACATTTGTTGGGTGTATTTATTCACTCGATCACTCTAATGGAAAGCTCTCAGTAAACACTAACCGAGTGTGACGGAGCACTTCTGAGTGTCAGCCATGCACCACTTGTTTCTGTGCTGCTGACCCAGCCGCCGTCTGCCTCACTTTCACTCTCCTGCCTGTGCTCATATTCTCATTTCTGCAGAATTCACCTCTGGAAGTGGACGATGAGGGCTTCGTCATCCGAGCTGACAGCACCCAGAATGATATCCTTTGTCTGTCTGCTTCACCTGTCTTAGTTGATTTGTGAACAAATTTATTTCTGGACCGAGTTAACAAATAGATAATTTATTGTTCGAACTCATCATTTGAGGTATTTCACTGTCAGTTTTGTGTCACTTACTGGTGATCAGGTCAGAGTCTGAAGGTCCAGGAGGGAAACTCAAACATCCCTCTCCAGCTCCTCCTGGAGGGACTCCAAGGTGTTCCCAGACCAGAAAGGTTCCATAATCCCTCCAGTGAGTTCTGGGGCTTGCTCCAGAGTCTCCTCCCAGTAGGACGTACCTGGAAAACCTCCAGAGGGAGGTGCCCAGTAGGAGTCCTAATCAGATGACTGGATCACCTGGGCTAACTTGTAAAATTTGTCACTTCTTCCATATAGTTTTTTTTTCTGAAAACCGTTTGCAAACTCAGTTGAAATGTGTTTCCCTTGACCCCTCTCTCTTCCCGTACGCTGCGCTGAAGAAAAGGAGAACAACTTCTACTCCAGCGATTCAGACTTCGACGACGAGGAGCCCAAGAAGTTTCACATCAAAATCAGGCCGGTGGCCGGCAACAATCGTAGCAGCTCTGTTGCCACAGAGAAGGAGCTGAAAGCCACCGTGGGGGCGCTCACTCTGCCGCCCAACAGAGGAGCACGGCAGCAGGTGGTTCCATGCTCTTTAAGTCTGAAGGCTCGGTTATGGTGGCACTTGTTGCACAGGGTTGATGGTGCRTTTATACTTGACGCTTACGTTGGTGTGGTGTTCTCTGGCGGTACACTTCATAACTATTGAAAGGCTTTATAAAGGAGAGCAAATGCCTGATGGACAAAGTATTTGAATGGAGCGCGGGGCATGTAGCCTATGCTCATCCACTCACAGGGGCTGGGACGGTGCAACTGTGTCACTGTTCCATGCGCACCTTTGCACTATGTTCATTGTGTTAGCTATAAACCTGGCTTCAGATTGACAAATCCTATAAAAAGACAGAAAAGAAGATTGTACAAACTAGAGATGGGATAAATATGGCAGCACGACGGCTCAGTGGTTAGCACCGACGCCCCACAGCAAGAAGGTCCTGGGTTCGATCCCCAGTTCGGACCTGAGGTCTTTCTGTGCGGAGTTTGCATGTTCTCCTCGTGCTTGCGTGGGTTTTCTCCGGGTACTCCGGTTCCCCCCCCCCCCTAAAAACATGTACAATAGGTTGCCTCCAGGCCCAGGCCGCCCTTGAAAAAGAGATCTGAGATCTCAATGGGACTTGCCTGGTTAAATAATGATAAATAAAATAAATAAATAAAAAGAGATGGGATAAATATAGAGCTGGGCGATAATTCAATAACAACGTACAGGGGTTAGACAATAGCTGTGTTTCCATTGCAAATGTGCTCAAAACTTTGTCGATATTCTGTTAATGTCGAAAAAGCACAGTTTCGCAACTGTGGTGTTTCCATTAAGTAAGAAATGCTATTAAAGTCACGCATGAATACGTTGTTCTCGCAATAAGTCATTACAAACATGGTGGCGACGGATGTAAACACATAGCATGTTGCTACCGCGACACTAGCGCTCATCCAGCGCTCAGGGACTTGTCGCTCCTCTAGCGACAAGTCCCTACTTGCTACGTATGCTGTGTTTTTGGGAAATTGTAGTTGGTGAGTTTACTATTTTATACTACTTCTGTGATATTACTACTACTTGTAMTTCCTGTTATCTTTTTCGTTGTCGTCTTTTTCGCCAGTAGAAACAGCCGGTTGTTGATCACRTGACTCCCGTGATGCGAAAAAAGTGTTTCCATTGCAGTTTTGCGAAAAACACCAATTTCGATACAGCCGAAAAACCACCTCATCCTAACGCAAAAACTGTTTGTCGAAAAATTTAATTTCTTTCGAAATTGACGTGTTTCCATTGAGCAAATTTATTTTCGATATTCTAATTTGTGCATTTTCATGGTCAATGGAAACGCAGCTTATGAAACTGAAACACCTGTCATTTTAGTGTGGGAGGTTTCATGGCTAAATTGGACCAGCCTGGTGGATAATCTTCATTAATTGCACATTGCACCAGTAAGAGCAGAGTGTGAAGGTTCAGTTAGCAGGGTAAGAGCACTGTTTGGCTCAAAATATTGTAATGCACACAACATTACGGATGACATACCAGAGTTCAAAAGAGGACAAATTGTTGGTGCACGTCTTGTTGGAGCATCTCTGACCAAGATAGCAAGTCTTTGTGATGTATCAAGAGCCACGGTATCCAGGGTAATGTCAGCATACCACCAAGAAGGACCAACCACATCCAACAGGATTAACTGTGGATGCAAGAGGAAGCTGTCTGAAAGGGATGTTATGGTATAAAACCAGGGGTTTCAGTCTCATTGTCTACATTGTCTACATTGTCCCTGTACATCGCAATAGACATGTGTTCAATATGAATAGAAAACTGATAATTCYACTGGTCTTTAACTGCTAAACGTTAATAAATTTCTGATAAAATACGTAATACCTTTCAGCTAAACAACACTGGAAAAGCTAGGATTCACCTTCAAAATAAAAGCTTCAAGCTTTTATTAGCCAAATCTGGGTGATTTGGCTAATAACTGCTTGAAGCTTTTGCTCTTGGATCTTTTTCAAAGGAGCGTCGTCATGTAGTGAAAAACGTGATGATGTCATCATGTCATGTGGGTGGAACCATGTGTTTTGTCAAACAGAAACCCCTCCCCCTTTCCCCTCTGAGCTGCCGTACTCCACCTCTCTGCCTTTTTCCTGTGAAAAAGCAAAGCGGGAGCGATTGACTCTGTGGTTAAGGATGAAAAAGTAAAGATATTACTAGAAATAATAAAAATAAGAAATAAACAAAATATAAATGACTATCGTTCGTTGTAAGAATTTGTTTAAAAGATTTGGACCGTTCTAGTACAAACTGAAAAACACATTTAGATGATGTTAAGAGATGGGTAAATGCTTTGTCTGTTCTCTTTTTAGTGATTTGTTGTCTCTGATAGTAAAACAAAATGCAGAATAATTACACTTTGTGCTTCATTCTGTTGATTTTCAGGTTTCAGTCAAGTGGCATCTCTCCAGTAGGTTTACTTTTTTTCCCCTTTATTGTATCCTTAAAACAAATTTCACTTTGTTCAGCAGATGTTAGTTTTTTTAAAATATAAATTAATAATAAATGAACTGGCCGATATAAAAAGAGTTTACGGGAGGTGAAATTTCTAACATGAGCTCTGCAGCTTTGTTTTCACACGTCTGATAGCTTCATTTGTGTGTTTGCAGGAAACTCGAGCACAGCAGGAGTTCGACTAGAGGAGAGTGAGACTTCCTCTCATCGAGGTGAGCCATGAGCCCAAAACTGCAGACGATGAGGCAACAACAGCTGTTATATCAGTAACTTCACGTACAAATCTCATTGGTGAAAATATGTTTGTTTATACACAAAATCGCTCTTAAAACAAATTACAACCACGGTGACCATTAAGAATAATTGCAAACTGAATTGAAAGGGAATAAAAGTTACATCTCTAAATTCCCTGCTTCATGGAAGAAGAACCTCAGCTTAACCTGTTAGCCTTCAAGCTAGCGCCGACGCTATATTGCCTTATATGTATTAGCTCGGTGCTAGCACGACAAACAAGCTAAACTGAGGTCCTCCATCCATATTTTCAGTTGCAGGCTGAGTCATTTTTGTGTTCCCCTCTCTGTCGTGGATGGAGGACCTCAGTGATGAGAGGAGAATATACAGTATAGCACCGAGCTAATACATATATATGGTGATAGCGTCGGGGCTAATGCTAAAGCTAACAGGCTAAGCTGAGGTTCTTCTTCCACGAAGCAGCTCTGTTGTCCTCCATCCATATTTTCAGTTACAGACTGAGTCATTTCTACCTTCTCCTCTCTGTCAACGCTCTCTGGTTTCATTTAAAAGAGTCGATCGTCAGATATTGTCCAAGATTAACTAACCTTCAGGGTGGATATAGCTTGCTAGCAGCCTCGCACCAAGGACCTATCCACGTCATCATTTACCCAGAATGCTTTGCGTGTAAATAAAATGGCCCCGTCCGTGTAATATATTTTTAAAATTCCAGTTTTAAAATTATAAAAACTAAACAGCCTACAGTATTTTACAGTCTTTATTTTACAGTCAAAACAAATGTTAAGTAAAGTCTAATGTTACAACTAATCAGGGATCCCTTTAACATCTTTTGAGAGGTTTGAAGTGTCCGTCCTTCATCCCTAATAGGGGGAAAGGGCAGTTTTTATTCTCACGCAGCCATTTTTTATGGCCCACGGTCACAAACTCCAGCCCACTCAACCTCCTGTAGGCATTAAATCTCCTCACCGGCTGACCTTACACGAGCAGCCCCCCTCCATTAGTCTCAGGCGACTCTCTGCTCGTGCTCCAAGGCCTCTGTTATCACCACCAGGGTCATTAGCTGTCAGCAGGTCGGGCAGAAATGGGAGGACTCCTCCTGGCTATGGTTCAGCATCCGRGAGTGTCTCTGTCGTAAATCCAGGAGCAGCAGGATTAATGTGCAGCGTCTGATTAATGCTTCCTCTCAGCAAAAACGACCGCTGGAGCTCAGCGAGGCCAGGCTTAACGGCTCGTATTTATCACCGCCACAGAGCTGGCTGGGGCTTTTCCCTCGTGGCGTCTTATCTCCCCCTATCGAAGACCACTGTGCTGCTGATTAGCTCTGATTAGGCAGCGGTGAGTCACTTTACCTCATCAGGACCATGTGCTGTGTTTCTGCAGATGGAGAGCAGGAGAGCCTACGTAGGTCCACCTCCAGCCCGGATCACAGCAGGTGAGATCAGTCTGCCCTTCATCACTTTTCACCCTCTTCATATCTGTGGCTGAGAGAGGACTTTTCAACCATTGTTTCTCAGCTTTCAGCATTTTTAATTTTATTTTTGAGGGTCTTTAAATTTAGTCCTCGTTCCATTATGTTTCATAGTTATTKCCTTTTTTTGCTCGGATAAGAAAAATTGTTTGTTTTGACTTGTTTTTAAACATAATCAAGACCAGAAAGCTTTAAATAAAATAAAACAACTTGTTCAGAGTGCCCAAAGTTCCTTACATTAAAGATTAAATCTTTCTGAATAAAATATAAAAACATTATTGCATCATTTAGCTATAAAAGGTGAAATGGACTCTGCAGAAACACACATTTATTTTCATGCATTACAGACAGTTCTGTTCCTTTTTTTTAAATGTTCTTCACTTTTTTCTTTGCATTTTTTTTTACCTCACTGTTTTCCTGTTTTGTCTTTTTTCGCACCTTCAGCTCTCACTGACTTTGTTTCTGTTGTGTTTTTTTGTCTGTTTCGGTCCGTCTCCATCAGGTTAAGTTCAACGGCGTCGGGTTCAGACAGCCTTTTCGGACCGCCGCTGGAGTCGGCCTTCAAGTCCAAAAGCTTCGACAGTCGGAACCAGCTCAGAGAGCAGAACATGTTTGGTGCCTCTGAATGTAAGAAAAGTTTGAGAGATTTCAATTTCTGCTTTTTTGGAACTTTTGTTTTTCTGGTTAGGGTTTTTCCTTTGCGGACTCATGTTTAACATGTTGATTTTCTTTCTCAGATGCTGCCTTCTCATCGGACTCCTCCTCGCCGGAGAACGTTGAGGACTCCGGCCTGGACTCTCCCTCCCATCAGGCTCTTGGGCCGTCCCCCGAGCTGGTGGGCTGGGCAGCCTGGCCCCCCGTGTCTCAGAGTAAAGRCCAGACTCAGACCCTGGGCCGACCTGCGGACCCTTTCCTCTCTGCGTTCCACGAGCCGTCCTCCGGACGCAGCTCCAACCCGCAGGTCGAGTCCGCCGGCGTCTGGTCGCGTCCGTCACGCGTCCCCCTGGAGGCGGACCCCTCCTCCGTGCGGTTCCCTGCTTTCCCTCAGACGCTGCCCCCGCCTGACGTGGAGTCGTCAGTGTGGAACTGCAAACATATCCCCCCCGAGGACCCCTTCCTCGCTGCGTTTGACAGGTCCATCACCCAGGAGGTGTTGAACCTGTCTGACGCCTGGACACGCCCACCGCCCCGCCAYGCCCAGGAGCTCAGAGGGAAGGAGATTCACGGGGACCCGTTTTCGGTCTCCCTCACCGACACGAAGACTCTGCCTGCCCCTTCTTCCTCCTCCTCATCCTCCTCCTCTAATCGCAAAGACAGAGACAGGAAGCGAGACCGCAGCCTCCCGCCTCCCGTCTCCACCGACGACCCGTTTGCGATCACGATGATTGGCAGCCCGACGCACCAGTCCTCGCTGGCTGCAGCAGCTGGAACAATCCCTCCACATGGCAGCGCCAGGCCCGGGGGCGACGCAGGGTCCAGCTCTTTACCTACGGCTCAGCCTAAGAAGGAGACGCTGCACTGGAACTCTGCGCACAACCCGTTCAACGAGAGCGCTGGCTCCACTTCACAGGAAGTGGGAGTTAAATCTGAAGGAGGAGCAGAGAGGAGGAAACACCGGTCATCAGAGAGCGAGCCACGCAGGAACGCCCCTCCCCTCACCAGGCACTCGGGACCTCAGGAGGATCTGTGTTTCTCTACAGACAAAGATGAAGACTGTCTGGATCTGAACACTCAGATGAGCTGCAACATGAGCGCTCACAAGGGTACAAAGTGATTTCCTCCTCTGTATGAGTGTACTTATTGTTTATAGTTACAGAAACTAGAATTCACTGCAGGAACTTGGAGTTTTTAAATACTTTTCATAAATGTGATCAGTTGTTTTTTATAATTTAAATCATTGGTTCACAAAATCTTCAGCTCAGGACCCAGAAAGTACTAATGGTTTGTGATCCAAATTCTTTATTTGAACAAGTCAAAGTGTGTTAATAGGCCCGTTAAACAAACTTAACACCATCTACAGTAAACAACTATTAGGGCTGGGCAGTAATTCAGGAATAATATATACCACAATAAGATAAGATCAATATTAATGGATAAATTTCCAATCGAATGTTGATAATTTCACTGAACTGTAGGCAGAGGAAAGGCTTTAGCAGCTCAGCCTGTCACAGCCCAGCTAAAGGCCCTGCATGGCAACTTATCAACATTTTAAAGACGTCTACATTAAAGATGGAATTTTAAAAAATCAACAGGAAGCTTTTTATCAGCGTGTACATAATGTAATTCTAACAAACTGTTCAAATATACAACTTTTATTAGCAATTTAGATATAAAAAATGTTTCATAAGTTGTCTAGTGCAAGGTTTCTCTCACTTATTGGGTCTGAGGACCCCTTATAGAAGTGAAAATATTCCAGGGACCCCATCATAAACCTCATGCCGATTTAAAACTGATTTACTGCCATTTTAACTCCTAATTGTCATGAGAATAATTATTGTTTATTTGGTTGAGTAAGTTTATTTTACTGGTGTGTTGTTCCCCTTATGCATTTATGAAGTTTTTTTTTTTAAATGACAAACAAAATTAACAGTTTTTCACAATTTTTTTGAGGACCCCCAAGTTATAGCTTGCGGACCCCTGGGGGTCCTGGGACCCTAGTTTGAGAACCTCTGGTCTAGTGTGACAGGGCTTTAGGCGAGGTTGGTAGCATCAACTAACTCACTCTATGGTTAGCTAGCAACAACCTGCTGAGTAACGTGCGCAGTTTCATGTTTCGCCTCGTAACTGCTTCAAAATWWAAAAAARAACGACGGGGAGTGGAAGGAGAAAATGAGTGCAACAGCTCGAGAGGAAATTGTGGATAAAAGAGGAAAGTTTGGCCGCATTAATCAGCCTTTTTTCTCCTGATCATTTTTTCAAATGGGTAAAAAAAACTGTAATTATCAATATAGACTGATATCTATCTAGCTATCTAGCTAGCTATCTATCTAGCTATCTAGCTAGCTATCTATCTAAAAAATAAATTAAAAAAATTTAAATAAATAAATACAAGTAAATTAAATAAATAAACATAGCATCTGGAAATGATCTCATGACCCCAGAGTTTGTGTTTTATGACCCACAGTCGGACCCCAGACCTTAACTTTGTTTTAAATGTTCTTCGTTAGAGAACCTTCATGTTTTGTTCTCTGATGAAATGAAAACAGACTGATTGAAAACGATCGACCGTGTCTGGGATTTGCAGATTTTTTGGTCGACGGCAGGATGTTAAATGTCTGTTGAATCAACAACTCAGACAACAAATTGTGACGTTTGGTGCCTGTTTGTTTGTTTTGTGCTCTCAGCTCGTCTCAGTTCCTCTGAACATGATGTTGTTGTTTGTTCTGTCAGTGAGCTTCAGTTTGTGATTTCTGTCTCCACCAGGTTCCAAACTGAACTACAGAGCGGACTCTTCTGAAGCCGTCACGTCGGTACCTCAGAAAGTGACCCGAGCCAAAGGGTCCTCCGCTCGACTCGGCGGCTGTGAGAGGGTGAGTGTCCGTCGTTTGGTTTCCCGGCCTCTGATCAGAACTCCTCCCAATGCTGACGGCGCTCGTCACTCGTCTCTGTTTTCAGTCGCGATCGCTGTGTTCCTCCCCGCTGCCGGAGCCCAGCCCCTCCCTCACGTCCTCCTCCTCCTCCTCCAGCCCCAGCGAGTGGGGGGTGCAGAACCGAGCGCCCAGCCCTGCCCGAGCGGGTCAAGCCTCACCGCTGCCCTACCAGCAAAGGCCGTGTAAGCCACATGAACCTGAACTAGTCTTTCACTTCTTGTCCTGTAGTGTATCAGTTTAAAATCTAACCTCTGCAGCAACATTTCCACTGGACGTTTTCACCTGTTCTCCTCAGTGCACCTGTCCAGAGGTCCCAGCCCCATTTCCCTCAGCACGCAGGACGCCTGGCCCGTGGCGGCAGCAGTAACAGAATATATCAACGCCTACTTCAAAGGAGGACAGCACAACCGGTCAGCAGGATTCTGTCAAGTTCATTAACAAAAATTCTCTTATTTGATAAATAGTTGTTCATAATGAAAAACTAACATGGAGACCTCACATAAATCATTTAAGAACAAAAACAGCCAAATCCATTGCAGTATTATACAAAGTAAAGGACTTCGTTAATGAYAAAGCACTGTTWATGTTGTATAATGCAATAATTGTGCCACACTTAATTTATTGTGTTGTTTGGGGAAAAGCTTGTAGAACAACAACATCCTGTTTTTATTTTACAGAAAAGAGCTGAAGAAATGTATTGGTCATTTACTTACTGATTCTAAAAGCACAACACCATTTTATAGTGTTCGTTTTCAAGTACTGGTTTCTATAAACTCTTGAAAGTATAAAATACAATACTGCATCTAACATTCAATTTATCAGTTACAAAATTTCCTTCAAAGCTATAAGAATTATTACCAGAAAACATTACAGTCACCCATCAGATTCATTGTTCCATCAGTTRAAGTTATTGAAATCCTATGATTTGGTTGATTATAGTATTTTATCAGTTATGTATAGGGCTCATAAAAACACATTACCTTCAAACATCCATTTAGATTTTGTTAAAAAAAGAGAGTTGTTATAATCTGAAGGGGTCAGAAATGTTTGTGAGACCTAAAGTTAGAACCAGTTTGAAGGAACGGAGTACTTCAATCCAGGGAATTAAATTATGGAATAATCTGGAAGATGACGTTAAAAAAGCCAGATCAATGTGTTTATTTAAGAGAAAAATAAAGGTTAATTTGTTGGAGAAATATGAATGGCTATAATGAACGAATTGTTGCTCAAGAAGGAATTAAACCTTCATTGTTTTTCTTTTGTTTTTTGTACGTTTTTGTAAATTGAAGATTATTTTTGTTTGAATTTATTTATTTGAGAAAAAGGGGCAGAAATCAGATGTTTTTCTTCTTCTGCTACCTTTAATTTATGATTAGTATTTTTACTGTAAATTGAATTTATGTTTTGTTTTAAATGAACAAATTGTAAACAAATAAATAATAAGCGTTGTTTTTATGTTTTGTCTGTCTGCAGATGTCTTGTGAAGATCACAGGAGACCTCACCATGTCCTTCCCAGCTGGAATCACCCGGATCTTCACCGCCAACCCCAACGTTCCCGTGCTCAGCTTCAGGCTGGTCAGCATCTCAAGGGTGGATCACTTCCTGCCCAATCAGAAGCTGCTCTACAGGTGAGCGCCGCTCCTCGCCTCACAACGCCGCCTCCGGCTGCGCCGTGGAATCATTCTGGGTTTTGTCGCGTTCAGTGACCCGTCTCAGAGCGACCCCGACACCAGAGACTTCTGGTTCAACATGCAGGCTCTGCAGCTCCACCTGCAGAGAGAAGCCCAGCTCAACCCCCAGGCTTCGTACTACAACATCGGCCTGCTCAAGTATCAGGTGGGCAAATCTCCAGAACGCTCCGTTTGTTGTGTTTGAAAGTGTGAAGTCAGGAACCCCCGTCCTCAGCCTCCCCGTCTCCTCAGACGTCCTCTCAGGACCCGGGTCGGGCTCCCCTCCTGCTGTCGGCGGAGTGCCAGCGGAGCGGCACGGTGACCCGGGTCTCCCTCGACTACCACTGCTGTCCCGCCACGGCGCCGTCCACCCAGCTCACCGCCGTCCAGGTGCTGCTGCCTCTGGACCACAGCRCCACGGATCTGCAGTGCCAGCCGCCCGCCTCCTGGTGAGCAGCGGGGGGGACGACAGGAAGCACCACTCTTCCTCAGAAAATGTCAACAAACCTCAAATCAATCCGGTYCTTTAGGAGTCGAAGCCCTGGGCTTTTTAAGCTACGTTTCTTTTTCATTTCATTCATTTATTTATTTATTAGGACAGTGCGCATTAACTAACATTACCACAATACATGGCAGTGTAAACATGCAAGAGTTAGCACAGTAGTTAAATTTCATCCCTTGTCCTACAAGTAAACACAAAACAGAACACCTCACTATACAATCCATATAACAAAACACAGTACAAAGAAAATAACTAATGGATAAAAAAATAAAATAAATAAATAAATAAAACCAAACTGAAAACGAGAAGGGAAAAAACATTTTGATATACCTGAGAGATAAGCTTTAATTTATCTTTTAATCAGGATCATTCATTGACATTTTTCTGAGTCCAGTTAATTCTAATGAGAAAATATAAAAACATATAAGGCTTTTTTTTGGTTAAAATCATTGTTTTTGTTGCTACTGCTAAAAAAATTACTACAAAAAATGATTATATTTCAAACAGTTTATTCAGATGGTCCATAGATAAGTATTTATTCATCTTATTTTGACAAAAAGCAGTTTTAATCAGTGCACAACTGCCTGTTTCACCACTTTGACATTTGATGTGATGGGTAATAATAAATACAGAAAATAAAGTCATGAATATTAGGATTTCACTCCTATCATATTAAAGCAGCAGGTGAATAATTAGCTGCTTCACTTTGTYCGTTCAGGAACGCTGAGGAGAGAAGACTGCTGTGGAAACTCCCCAACCTTTCCCCGACCAATCACAGCAAAGGTCAGAACTCTGCTGCTTTTCTGTTTCTTTTATTTTAATTTTTTGTTGTTGTTGTTTCTAAACACAATGGTTTGATCAATGCTCATCAATAAGCAGGAGCAGAACGTTTGACTAAAACAACCAGTTTTTTTTTTTTTACTTCATTCCCTCCTCGTCAAGTTCAGAAGGCGAGAAAATAAAAGTTTGACATGAGTCAAACTTAATGTAAAAAATATTCATGTGCCGACACGTTTTTCCACAGCTTTATGTGCTCCGCTTCAATTACAAAGAAATAAAATAAAATAAAAACTAATGTTGCATAGAAGTTCTCATCTGTTTTGGTTGTTTGCAGTGAAATCCTTGTCTTATCTGTGTTATTGGTGTGTGTGTGTGTGTGTGTGTGTGTGTGTGTGTGTGTGTGTGTGTGT
>NW_013952443.1:2161353-2166266 GCF_001266775.1 Austrofundulus limnaeus | reverse complement strand
GTGTGTGTGTGTGTGTGTGTGTGTGTGTGTGTGCGTGGTACGTTTGGTTCTGTCTTTTTCTGAAGAAAAACTTTCCCTGTTGTGTTCTGTGTGCCTTTGTAAGCAGAAACTGCAAACTGAGCTCTTTTTTTTGTCTGAAAACAATGATTATACTGAAGCTGAGTTGCCATGAAACCAACATATTTAAGCTATGTAAATAATGTATCTTTAGTGCAACCTGAAGGATCAAAGAAACATGTTCAAAGGTCTACCAAACTGTAGGAAAATAAAACTAGTTTATAAATCTGATGTTTTTTTTTAATTTGATTTAAAAATGAAACGTGTTCAAACCTTTGGGTTTACAACAGTTTATTACACATTGTGACCAAAGTACAAAATACAGCTGAACTATGCAGTTTGTTAGACAATCATCTGTCCTCGGGCTAGTTAAAGTGTGGTCAAGAACAGGTTTAAAAATGCACAGAAATCATGGTTCAGTGTACCTGTAAGAACCTAGTTCGATAAAAAATAATCCTCCGCCAAAAAAAATCTAAAACGGCTTTACAAAACATTACAAAGTTACACGTAAGGAGTTACTTTCTTCCAAAGCACTTTAAGGCAAATTACTGTGACAGGCACGAGTTACAAAAAGCCTTAAATAACTCCCACTGCTACGACAGAATCATCCGGGGCAGAAAAACAAAACAAAAACAAACCAATTACAAAGTCCAACAAATCAAATTAGTTGATATAAATAGGGTATTTTTGTAACAGTTTAGAGGTTTACTGGAGGCAGAAACGCTGCTGTAAGATTTAAATTTAAAACATTTAACATTTGAGATTGAAAACAGTCACATGTCTCAGTCTAATCAACTACTAAAGAAAAATCACTTTGTTGATACAATGTGACAAATACAGCAACAGAAGATTAGGCAAAGGCCACGAAGCACAAACTTTCTACGTCATATAAAGATATACGTGTATATATAATTTATTATTGACATTTCCTAAGTAGCACACAGTATTTTCTCCCATCTGATCCACGCAGAATATAAGACTTTGAGTAGGAGCTTGAGGTCAAAGTATCTGAAGTAGGGGGAGCGTGTGTTGGCTCAGATGCCGGCGGGCAGCTTTTATTGTGACGGGGTGCAGAGCTCTAACGTTTGACATCCTGTATCCATTACCTTGATTAATCTGGAATTGTTCCAGCTTGATGGCGACTGAGTAAACTGAGGCTGATCAAAGAAACGTGCAGACGTTTTCACAATCAATAAAACCTAAAACGGTGGTTCTTATAATCACCTCGTGACATCTGAGCCAAGCTGCACACGGAGTAGAAATATTGAGGTAAACAAACACACAACGCGGCCGAGTTCTTCCTGATTCCTGTCCGACGCAGAGGAAAACACTCGGCCAGGCTGGTGGAATGACAAAAAGAAAAGTCCTTTGGGTTCTTCTCTTCTCTTTGACCTGTTTTTTTTCCTTGCACACGTTTTGCTACAAGCTGAGAAAGAGGCGACGAGGAGAGCACGCCGACACCTGATAAACGCAGAAGGTGCTTCGAATGTTTGAGGTTTGGAGACGGTACATTCATACTGTGGTCGAGGCACAGCTGAGGGGCAGAGACACAATCTGTAGTGGTGGGTTCAACGTCAGCAATCTAAGGCACTCAAATGACACCATGGGCACGGCGAAGTGGAACGGAAACGACGGGAAMTGGACGGCAGACACCGCCGCGCAGAGTCCTAAGAAGCTACAGCACAGAGTCATTCACAGTTGCAACAAAAAGATAAAAGTTTGATTTGTGTTACACCCCCGTGAGTTAAACAAACAAAACAAAACAAAAAAGGAAATGTTCATTTATATAATAGCTGGTGAGGAGGGCTGCACCCTTCTCTATTTACATCACACACTCYGCAGGAGGAGGAAGGGCTGCTGGTTCCTGCTGCTTCTGGACCGGGCTCACATCTCCTGCAGAGGGTGGCTCAGTTCAATCCGCTCCCTCTTCACCGCCGGCTCGACCGGACCTCCGGACGCGTCGGCATCGCTGCCCAAAGTCAACTCGTCTGAGAAGGACGCATCTACGGCACAGAGAGGAGATGTCACGAGAAAATAAAAGACGTGAGATGAAAATACGAACAGACGGATGGAAAACTGGTTTATGTCTCGTCGTTTCAGCTGAGATGAGATCCTGARAGTTTTTAAACTGAAGAACCAAAAGATGAAAATAAACTGAACTCAGAATTCCTTTATGCTGTCAGAACAAACTGCTGGAGAGGATAAAGAGCTGCTTAAATTCACAGGATGAGTTCAAATCCTGACCGGAACTAAACTGAATTATTGCTAAATGTGACGCTGAGTAATCAAAACTAAAAGTCAAAAGCTTCCAGATCAAGTTTCCAYGTGTCTGAGTAGCTCAGGCTGGAAACAGGACATACTGATGTTTGGGACACGTCAGATAAAATCTTATTATAATAAGATTTAATAAAACAGCAGTAGAGCAGTCAAGTCTGGCAGAGAACTTRGTTTGAGTTCTGCCTCTAGAAGACGAGCAGTTCAAACATCAGAGCCAAATGTTTCTACACAATTAAAAAAAACACCACTGAGCCTTTACGTTTTACAAGATGAAACCTGAAAAACTGAGTTTGCACAGCTTTAAACAATTTTCCCACTTCTGATTCTGATATTTATCAGCTAAACTTGGGGGAGTAAAACACTAGAGTATGTTGGGAGTCTCAGTGGTGAAGTCATTACTTTAGCTCAGGAACATCAGGCAGTCAGGGTTCTGTTTCATGACGTTATGCTGAATATAAAACCTGTAAAAGTTGGTTTGCACACTTTTGAATGATTTCTCCACTGCTGAATATTAACTGGTGAAACTTAGGAAAGTAAAAACTTCACATCAGTCAGCTGGAAGTTGGCCCAGTGTTTAGGATTATTAACTCTGGTTCAGGAAGACGAGGAGTTCAGGGTTTAAGTCCCAGATATTAATTACTAAATGAGCAACCAAAACAGAAATACTGTGAGTTCAATCACWTCTATGAGATCAATAAAGTACAAGAAAAACAAAATGCAAAGGGAAGGTTTGCATGTATTTAATAAATTACCATTTTACTTTTATTATACTTCATTGAGGTACAATAATATGATTCAACATGTTCAACTTGAAGTTTTTACTCCCTCACATTTATCTAATTAATAACAAAAAGGGAAAAAAATCTTAACTTTTGCACAGAGTGGGGGAGGGCTTATTGTTTATCTCTTTCTTAATCTTTAATCAATTTTAGTTTTTCTTCTTCAGACTTATCTTCACAAGTTTGCAGTTGTTCTCTTTCTAATTATTTTACATCTTAATATTTTGTCACATTTGGACTCAGGTTATTTTTATTCTTGCTCCACTGCAGGTTGTAAGTGTATTTATTCCATCAGGGACRACCAGTGAGATGGAAAAATAACTTTGTATCAGTCTGATTGATGCTGTTGTAGGAAAGGTTTTATCTGAACTTCAGAAGTTACAAAAAAATAAAATAAACTAAAGCTTAAACACTTTGTAGATCAGCTCAAACCACCCCYGAGCACATAAAAATGAGTAAAAACTTCAAAGCTTACCTTTCTCCATGAGCGACGGCATCATGGAGCTCAGGTCACTGAACTGTAAGAAAAATATTCAACAAAACAACTTTCTCTCATCTGATCATTTCCCRGTATTCTGGTGTTTTATTTATGAGAACACAGAGGATCTCACCTCTCCCATGACAGCGATGGGAGTTTCTCCGGTGGCCTGAGCCACGCGGTGCTCCACCAGGTAGAACATGTACTCGTCATACAGCAGGCGGATCAGGTGAAAGGAGCCGAAGCTGGCGGCGCTGCGCAGGGTCAGATCTCTGATCACCATCGAGCTGCAGGAGGGAGAGACGTTCAGAAACATGCCGTCTCACTGACCTGTGCAGAGTTGAAAAGTGTTTCTCCACTGCACCTGTAAAACGACCACTTGAGCAGGAACTGGCGAGCGGCTTTGGGGAAACTGGGGCTGCCCTGATGAGGTTTGAGGACCTGAGAGACCACGTTATCCAGCCARGTGGCCCACTGGTCCAGAGAGCTCTGCTGCTGCAGGGTGACCTTAAAGTCCTGCTCCAGGCGCTGCACCACGCTCTCGTCACACTGACACACCCAGGAAGCCTGCTCCTGTCGGACACAACGAGACACACCCGGGCTCGGTCAGGAGAAGAACCGCGGGGGGCRGGCCTGAGCGCCATCGGAGGGTCTTACCTGGACGTTAGCAAAGTCCACCCTGTTGAGGTCAGAGAGCATCTGGTTTATCTGAGAGGTGTTCTGGAGGACGGCGCGAGCTGCCTGGGCCAGGTGGTTCAGG
Source organism: Austrofundulus limnaeus (assembly GCF_001266775.1). Classification (NCBI taxonomy): domain Eukaryota; kingdom Metazoa; phylum Chordata; class Actinopteri; order Cyprinodontiformes; family Rivulidae; genus Austrofundulus; species Austrofundulus limnaeus. The sequence goes on along the minus strand of NW_013952443.1, from coordinate 2,161,915 downwards.
CTGGTGTACCGCCTCAGAGTCTGAGCAAACGCACTGACCACTGCCACCTGCAGCCCACCAGGAGCAGAACAGTTAGAGTTCATGAGCTCGCCTCAAATCCAGTCCTTTTCTGAACAATAYAACTAATGAACTAAAACACACCAACACAGGACTTCAAATCATTTGAGTTTTTATTTACCTTCATGCGAACGATCTCTTGTGGGAAGCTGCTCATGGCGTTAGTGAGCCAGCCCTCCAGACTCTTTGCAAAGTTGCGGATGGCCTGAGTGAGCGTGCCTGAAGACACAGAGCAGGATTACATCTTTACATCGAAATAATGAGGAGACCTCAGGCAGGAACAGGAAGTTTATTAAACACAGCATCTCCARGGTGACGTCTAAGAAGTTCTTTATTGTTGCTTTTTCCTGATGACGATAAAATAATTAGATTTTAATTTCAGTTTATCATTTWTTAGAAAGTTGTTAACCAAGTAAATGATGAACTGGTTTTTAAAGTGATCCATGATTAGTTGTAACTTTAGACTTTATTTGATAAACATATATTTTAACTGTAAAATAAAGAC